>NC_026001.2:16734827-16758840 GCF_000442705.2 Elaeis guineensis
CTAAAGAATCTCACTTGAATGCTGTTAAAAGAATCCTTAGATATATAAATGGTACTCAAACTCTAGGATTATGGTACTCTAAAGACTCATTAATTGATTTAATAGGATATTCAGATGCTGATTTTGCTGGATGTAGATTAGATAGAAAAAGCACTAGTAAAACTTGTCAATTTCTCGGAGTTAATCTAATCTCCTGGTTTAGCAAGAAACAAAATTCGGTAGCACTGTCTACGGCCGAGGCCGAATACATTGCAGCCGGAAGTTGTTGTGCTCAAATCTTGTGGATTAAGTAACAACTCGAAGATTTTGGTATCAAACTTAATGAAACACCCATAAGATGTGATAACACTAGTGCCATAAATCTTACTAAAAATTCAATTCAACATTCTAGGTCTAAACATATTGAAATCAGACATCATTTTATAAGAGAACATGTTCAAAATAAAGATATAATTCTTGACTATATTTGCACTGAAAATCAATTAGCCGATATCTTTACAAAGGCCCTAAGTGAAGATAGATTCTGTGAAATTAGGAGAGATCTAGGAATTCTTGATCCATTTGCTTAAATATCTCTCTAATTCCAAGGAATCAATATCAAAATTTCTTTGAGCTCAATTTCTATCATCTCTCTTGGACCTAAAAGCTTAAGATTATCATTCTCACAATTTTTCATAGAGCAAAAATTCTTCTCCCAGAATTTTGAATTTTTTCAGAATTTATTCATATTTTTTTTGAAATTTTGTGAATCATGAGTCGACCCCCTAGGGTCGACCCAATTCCATACTTGTGATTTTCGGCCAAAACCCCATGGATTCCTCTCTTTTTGGTTAAAACCCCGTTCATGAGCCGACCCTCTCCATCTTCGTCTTCCTCCCTCCAAAACCCATAGTCCTCTTCTTCTTTCACTCCAAATCCAAGGTCTAAGCCCAAGATCTTTCTCCCATCACCTCTCCACCTCAAATCGCCCCTTGGGAAAGGAGCTATTCCCATTCTTCTCCCTTGATTGGAGCGGTTGGAGCATGCCCTAGCTTCCACCATTCTCCTCCAAATCGAGGTTTCTCTCCTCCAAAAATCCTTTTCCATCCCCTAATAATCCTCTATCTCCTCACACATTTGATCTTCCAAGTCTCCTTGCTTGTTCTGGTGGTGAGTATGGCTCCAAAAATGAAGCTCCCTCAAAGAAGAAAATCGGTCTGTGAGTTGGAAGAGAGCGTGCGCAGTTAAAGACAAGCTTCTCAGACCTCTTCTGCTTCCATTCCTGCTTCGACATCTGCTCCAGGTTCCTCTCAGTCTCCTCTAAGTCCTAGTAAAATTCCTCTATCTGTCAGAAAGGTAGAACCCAGAAAAAATGTTGACTTCAGATTTTTTAAAAAAGAGGGGTTCTCCATTGGTTCAAAGATCAAAAACCAAGGTTAGAAATTTTACTGTTCACTTAAAGAAGTTACATATGTAGATTTGGTTAGAGAGTTTTATCTGAATCTGTGCTATGGGAATGGAACAGTAACATCTACCGTTAAGGGTGTTGATATCTGTTTAGATCCTATTATTTTGGGAGAGATTCTTCATTTGCCCTGTGAGGGATATTCAAATATGAAACTCCCAGTGAAGGAAGAAGGAATTAATGTAATTTTAGGAGGAACCTACTCGAAAAGTCTAAATAAACTTGAAGCCAAGATCCTGTCCATTGAAATAAGGATTCTACATCAATTGGTAACAAAACTTTTCTTCCCAAGAAGTGGTAGACATGACTTCCTTTCAGGCCGAGAAATCTGCATCATGTTTCATGTGCTTACCCAAACCCCCCTAAACCTCCCTGCATTAATGATTGAGGCCATGAGAGAAATACTAAATAGATCCAAGGCACATCGGCCTTTTGGTATGGTCCTCACATTGGTTTTCAGGAGATTTTGAGTTAGTTTTGAGGGGGAGGCATCAGCTAGGCTCTCTTACTCTGACACCATCAACCAACACACTTTGCACCGCATGGGATTCACTAGGACTGATGGTGGTTGGATTAAGGGTGCAGAGGAGAGAGTTGAGGACAGAGCTGAGGAAGAAGGTCCTTCATCACCTCTCCATGACATCAGGGCAGCATCTCCAGACATCCAGTTTGTTTCAGATCCAGAGGCTGGCCCTTCAGAGTCCACTAGGAGGCACACCCCAATCCAGCAGTCGGACAGCAGAGTATTTCCCTCAGAGATCAGATTGGCTGATGATCAGATTGAGATGATCTCACAGCGTGTGGCTTCCTTGCTTTCTCGACAGTAGGGCACTTCAGCTTTTGCACCGGGATCTACATCATTAGATGCATCTGATCAGACTTTGATCCCCCACATCTCCACTGTATTTCAGATGATCTCAGATCAGTCAGTTTGGATTCAGCAACTCGAGGGTTACATTTTGAGACTGACTGGGAGGGTACTTGACTTGCAGGGGCAAGTGTTAGCTCTGGCCCATCCACAGCCACAGGAGTGCACTACTGAGGTCTCAGACCTATCTACGGAGGTAGCCAGACTTAGAGGAGTATTGGAGAGTGGATTTGATTTCCTGAGGAGAGAGATCAGAGACTCTAGTGAGCATGCATCCACCTAGTTCACTGCACTGCTTCAGTCTGTTTTGAGAGCTCTGAACCTTCTAGACACCATCAGGCTCTCTCTTACAGTTTAGTCTGTTACTTCTCAGCTTTCAGGATCATCTCACCCACCTACTCGTGCCAGCACCTCCACTCGTGGCAGAGGCAGACGGGGTAGAGGACGAGTTCTTGGTCGTGATCCTTCATCTCCCCACCCTATCTTCGATACATCTGATTCTGATCCATCCAGTCATGAGCTCTACTAGATCCTTGTTGTTAGTCTTGTCTTTAGTCTCTTTCTAGGATCTATCTTTTGGGCCATGTAATGATGTTGACTGATTGACTTTTATATTTTGGTATATGCATTGGAATAATTATATGGTATCAGTCACTTTTTGATTATATATCTACTCCTTGACTTTTAATGTATGACCTTCAAATTTAGTTGCTTTCAATTATGTGTATGCTTAAAATATTATGAATTGTAATATATGCTATCCATGATATCCAATGGTATATCTTTTATGTTTGTTGTATTCAGGGGGAGTAAACAAAAGTAATATTAGTAAAATTATTTCCATCAAAAGAAAGAAAAAGAGAAAATATATTCAAAGAAAAAGGGGGAGTAAACAATCTTTTGTTGATGATGTCAAAAAGGGGGAGAAATGCTATACCAAAATGAAAGAATCAAAAGCAAATTGATGAAAGAATCAAAAGCAGATTAATAAAAGAATTAAAAGCAAAATGAGTAAATTGTTTAAGCAAAAGCAAATGAGCAAACTTTAAAATTAATTCCTAGACATGCTCTGGTATCAAAATTAAATAATCAAATGAGAATGAGCAAATTTTCAAGATGCTAAGCAATTTGAAAAACAAATAAATGAGCAAATGAGATATTTTCAAATGAGCAATTTTCAAAATTCTTAGGTAAATTCTGCTTTGCTCTGATAATAAAAATAAAATTTTTGCTCTGATACCAAAATCACATAATCAAATGAGCAAATTTTCAAATTATTAAGCAATAGGCAAATTGTTATGGGTACATGTATCGCATGCCAAAAGAATCAATCTTCTCTTCAAGCAAATGCATTTATAAGTAATTTTCAAGTTGGTTGTAAATTTTCTATTTATCTTCAAACTACCTATAATGTATTTCATTCCTTTGAAATTCATGCTCATTGATTCATATATATGCTTTTGTTCAAGTATTTTGTCATCATCAAAAAGGGGAAGATTGTTGCTCCTTGGATTGATTTTGATGATTACAAAGCATTTGAAGGGGTACTAATGATTTTTGCTTGAAAAAGACTTATTACTTTTCAGGAGTAAAATCATAATTTTACCAAAACTCTGATTTGAACGCATCAAGTGATAGAACAAAAGATTTGTGATTCATTGGTGAAAATTTTATTATTTTTGGACTTATATTTTGAAAGATATTCATGTTTGAAAATCATGAGCCGACCCATGAGTCAACTCATGGCACAATGAGCTGTTTGGCACGCAGATTTTTTGGCTTGACACAACCTGTGAGTCGATCCATGAGTCGACCCCCAAGGCATGAGTCGACCCCTGCTGTTTTTAGGCCAAAAATCACAGAACCTTGTCTTCTGATTGTTTTCTGATATTTTTCCACAGAGGTCGACCCATGAGTCGACCCCCAAGCATGAGTCGACCCATGAGTCGACCCCTGTGACGGAATTATTCTGCAATGACTAGTTTTTAACCCGTTTTAAGTACTTTTAATGCTCATTTAATTTGGTCTAACGGCTCTATTTCAGTCTAGAATATTTTTCACCATTTCTTAAAGCTATAAAAGGGACAAAAAGGTGGGAATCAAAAAGGAAGGAAAAAGAAGAGAGATTTTTGAAAAAGGGATTTCAAACAAACTTGTCAGCCCTAAGCAAAAGCTCACTCAAAGCATTCAAGAAGCCTTTAATCCAAGCTTACCAACTCCTCAAGTGCACATTCAAGTCTCCAACCACCTTGAGAAAATCAAAAAGGGTCTTCTTCTTCTTGATTAAATTGTATTTAAAGTCTCATACGCTCATTAAAGGAGCTTTCTCTGTACTTTTTGTGCTATTCATTGTTATACTCTGGTTGAGTTAGTGTTCTTTGTTTTGGAAGAGTTCCAAAATAAGGGAAGGTTGATCCGAACCTTCAATCGGAGTGTATTGGGTTGGCTTGTATCCAAAAAATAAGTGGGCTAGCTTGGGATAGCTAGAGTCAGAGTTTCCGACATTTGTATTCAGGTTGAATACAAGATTAGTGGATTGAAATTCTCAAGTAGAAGCTTGGGGAGTGGATGTAGGTGCAAGGATTGGCACCGAACCACTATAAATCCTTTTGTTTGTGGTGTGTCTAATTGCTCTTCTTTAACTCTTCATTATTCTCTTGCATTCTTGCTTTTAGCCATTAGCCTTGAATTAGCTTTACTCTCCTTATTTATTTAGCTATTGTCAAATATTTTTCATAAGTCATAAGTTAAGCTTAAAATTTTTTAGAAACCCAATTCATCTCCCCTCTTGGGTTGCATAGCTGGGCAACACCAGATATTATGTTTAATGTATGTCTTTGTGCTCTCTTTCAATCAAATCTAAAAGAATCACACTTGAATGCAGTTAAAAAAATCCTTAGATATTTAAATGGTACATAAACTCTAGGACTATGGTATTCTAAGAACTCATCAATTGACTTCATAGGATATTCAGATGTCGATTTTGCTGGATGTAGATTAGATAGAAAAAGTACTAGTGAAACTTGTCAATTTCTTGGAGTTAACTTAATCTCTTGGTTTAGCAAGAAGCAAAATTCGATGGCACTGTTTACGGCCGAGGCTGAATACATTGCAGCCGGAAGTTGTTGTGCTCAAATCTTGTGGATTAAGCAACAACTTGAGGACTTTGGCATCAAACTCAATAAAACTCTCATAAGATGTGATAATATTAGTGCTATCAATCTAACTAAAAATCTAATTCAGCACTCTAGATCAAAACATATTGAAATTAGACATCATTTCATAAGAGAACATGTTTCAAATAATAATATAATTCTTGATTATGTATGTACTGAGAAACAATTGGCTGACATTTTTACCAAGATCTTAAGTGAAGATAGATTTTGTGAAATTAGAAGAGAACTAAGAATCCTTGATCCATCAGCTTAAGTATCTTTCTAATTCCAAGTTCTTAATACCAAAAATTTATTGAATCAAATTTGTTGAGCTCAATTCTCATCTCTTCTTTTCTCTTAAAAGCTCAAAATTATCCTTCACATGATCAATCTCTGGGTAAACATCCTTCTCTCAAAGTTTCAAATTTTTTCATCATTCTTTTGAATTTTTCTGTGCCATGAGTCGACCCCCAGGGTCGACCTAGGGTAAACTTATAATTTTTGTCAAAATCCTTCAGACACTCTCTTTTTATTGGAAAATTTTTTGTTGAGCCGACTCTTACCCTTCTTCTTCTTTCTCCCATCGAACGAAAGCTCTCCCTCTCTTCTCTCTCAAACCGAAGGTTTCTCTCAAAATCCCTCTTTCCACCAATCTTCACTCTTCTAATCACCCATTAAGGAACCAACTTCCTCTCCTCTTTCTTTCTCGTTTGGGCGGTTCGAGCTTGCCCTAGATTCAATCCCTCTTCTCCAAATCGGTGATTTACCTTCCCAAAATCCTTGCTTTTTCTTCTAAAATCCTTTCCTCTCTACCTCTCATTTAGTCTCCTAAGCTCCTTGCAAGTCTCTTTTGTCCAAATGGCTCCCAAAATGAAGCTACCGCAAAGAAGAAAATCTGTTCGCGGGTTGGAAGAGAGTATGCGTAGAAAAAGAATAGCAGCCAAGCCCTCTCCTGCTCCAATCCCAGCTCCAGGTCCTGCTTTAGCTTCTATACAGTCTCCAATTAGTCCAAGCAAGGTACCTCTCTCTGATCAAAAAGTAAAATCCAGAAAGAATATAGATTTCAAGTTTTTTGAAAAAGAAGGGTTCTCTATTGGATCAAAGATTAAAAATCAAGGATGGAAGTTTTACTATCTATTGAAAGAAAATACTTATGTTGATTTGGTCAGAGAATTTTATTTGAACTTAAGTTGCTTCAATGGAACAGTAAAATCTACAGTCAAAGGTGTTGATATTATTCTTGATCCATTGCATTTGGGACAAATTCTGTACTTGTCTTGTGAAGGCTATACTAATATGGAGCTCCCAATCAAAAAAGAAGAAATTAATGTTATCTTAGGGAGAACTTTTACTGGAAGCTTAAATAGATTAGAAGCCAAGATATTTTCAGTGAAAATGAGGCTTTTGCATCACATGGTGACCAAGCTCTTTGTCCCTAGGAGTGGTAGGCATGACCTCTTATCTGGTAGGGATATATGCATCATGTACCATGTGATCACCGAGACTCTCTTGAACCTTCCTATTCTGATGATTGAGACCATAAGAGAGACCCTAATTAGGTCTAAGGCTCACTTGCCTTTTGGTATGACACTCATCCTGGTCTTTAGGAGGTTCGGAGTCAGTTTTGATGGGGAGGCAGTTGCCAGATTATCTCATTCTGACACCATCAACCACCACACACTGCACCGCATGAGTTTTTCAAAGATTGATGGTGGTTGGTCAAAGGGTGCTGAGGAGAGAGCAGAGGAGGAGAGACCGTCTCCACCTCCTCGTGATCACAGAGCATCTCCTGATATTCAGTTCGTGTCTGATCACGAGGCTGGTCCCTTAGAGTCAGTGAGGAGGCATGCTTCAGTTCCATAATTAGAGAGTAGGGTACATCCTTCAGAGTTCAGACTTGCAGATGATCAGATTGAGCTGATGTCCCAGCGTGTTGCCTCCATTTTATCTCAGCAGTTTGCCACCTCAGTCTTTTCTCAGAGGTCGACATCTCAGGATGACTCAGATCAGATTTTGATCCCTCATTTCTTTACTATTTTTCAGATGCTCACAGCTCAGTCCGTACGATTTGAGGAGCTTGAGGGATGTATTCTGAGACTGACGGACAGACTTCTAGATTTGCAGAGATAAATTTTAGCTTTAGTCTATCCCCAGCCGTAAGAGAACATCACGGAGGTCTCAGACCTATCTGCAGAGGTGGTTAAACTTCGAAGAGTTTTAGAGAGTGGATTTGACTTTTTGAAGAGAGAGATCAGGGGCTCCAGTGAGACTATCTCTACTCAGATTGGTGCTTTGATGCAGTCCATGTCGAGAGCTTTGGAACAATTGGACACCATCAGACTTTCTCTTCTAGCACAGTCCGTAGCTTCCCAGGCTCCAGGATCCTCTCGCCCCTTTACTCATGTCGGTACTTCTACCCGTGGCCAAGACAGACGTGGTCGAGATCGTACCCGTGGATTTGATCCTACATCTCCTCATCATATCTCTGACTCTTCAGATTCTGATCCCTCTAGTCATGATATCTATTAGATCTAGAATAGTTAATTTTTTTTTTATTTTTGTCTAGGATCTATCTTATGACCTTTGTATTTTGTTGGTTGATTGATTCTTGGATAGTTGTTATCCATGATTTTTATAAGATCTATGTATTTTGACTTAATGTATTCAGTCACATTTTGATATATATATATTTTTTTATGCTTTGAATTTCAATGAATCTCTTTGGATTAATGTTTATGAATGGAATCAATTAAAATATTTTAATTATAAGATATGAAAAATGACTCATATATGTGTGATGAAATATCATGAATAGCAATATCTTCTAAATGAGCAAATTGATATGTCTTTTATAATTGCTATAGTGAGGGAGATAGAGAAATAAACAATGAAAGAAGGGGAGTAAAGAAATAAAATATGGTATCAAAAAGGAAGAGTAGAGAAAATATGTTCTTTATGTTATCCTTTTTTTTTTCTCTTCAAAATTCCTTATGATCTTAATTGATGCTGTCAAAAAGGGAGAGTAGAGAATCAAAAATCGAGATCGAGCAATAAGCAATAGAGAAATAGAATCGAGAGCAATAAGCAAAATTGTTAAAGCAAATGAGCAAAGTTGTCAAAACAAATGTGTCAAAGAATCAAAATTGTCAGCAATTTTTAAAGCAAATGATCTAATAAGTAAATTTCAAATTGATCTTCAAACTACTCATGATGTATTTCATTCAAATAACTGGCTATGATGTTTAAGTGATGCATCTTCATAAATTTAAAATTCATGTTCAATGCCTTATATATGTTATACTCTGCTTTTGCTCAAGTGTTTTGTCATCATCAAAAAGGGAGAGATTGTTGCTCCTTGAATTGATTTTGATGATTACAAAGCATTTAAGGGGGTTACTAATGATTTTGGCTTGGAAAAAAATTTATTATTTTTCAGAGGCAAAATCATAATTTTATCAAGTCCTAATTCGAAAGCCTCAAGAGAAAGAACAGAAGATTTATGATCTACTAGAAAAAATTTCATAATTTTTGGATGTATATTTTGAAAGAAAATAATATTTATAAAATTGAGTCGACCCCATGAGTCGACTCATGTCAAATGGGACTAAACAGCACGCTGTTTTTTGACTGGCACACCCAATTGAGTCGACCCTATGAGTTGATCCTTGTGCATAAGTCGACTCTATAAGTCGATCTCTGTTGCTGTGCATGTCAAAATTACAGAACAATCATTTTCTGTTATGTGCCAAAGTAGTCGACCCTATGAGTCGACTTATGTGTATGAGTCGACCCTATGACTCGACCTCTGCGACGAAAAAACTCTATAACAGCTAGTTTTTCAGCTCGTTTTGGTGTATTTAATACTCATTTAATGATCTCCAATGGCTCTAAAACTATCCAGATCACTCTCCACCATCATTTGAAGCTATAAAAGGCACTTAAAGGAGGGAATAAACAAGGTTTTTCAAGCATTCATTTCAGCCCTAAGCAAAGAGCCTTCTTGAAGTTAAAGAAGCTTTCATTTCAAGTTCACCAACCCCTCAAGAGCTCATTCAAGTCTTCAACAATCTTGAGGAGAATCAGAAAAGCTTCTTCATTATTGTGTAAAGTGTATTTAAAGCTTTATTTGCTTATTAAAGGAGATATATTTGTATTTCCATCTGATTAACTGTTATACTCTGTTTTTGAGTTGATCTTTAGTTTTGGAAGGGTTCCAAAATGTGAAAAAGTTGATCCGAACCTTGAATCGAATTATATTGAGTCAGTTTGTACTCGAAAAATAAGTATTCTAGTTTGGGATAGCTAGAGTCGGAGGCACCGACGTTGTATTCTTATTGAATACAGTTTAGTGAATTTGAATTCTCAAGTAGGAGCTTGGAGAGTGGATGTAGGTGTAAGATTGGCACCAAACCACTATAAATCTTAGTTGTTTGTGGTGTGCTTACTTATTCTCTATCTTATTTTCTTTTTCTTCTTGCACTCTTGCATCTAATATCTTCACTTTGCTTAAATCACTCACTTCAACTAACTTGCCTTTTATTACTTAATCCTTATAGTTCTAGATTAATTTTAAATTTTTAAAAAATCTAATTCACCCTCCTTCTTGGGTTGCATAGCTGGGCAACACTAATAATTAATTTTCATCATCAGTAAATTTAAACAAAAAATAAATTTATGAGGAAAATCAAAATTTTCATCTCTAATAAGCTTATTAGCGACGAATAAAATTTTCATTGCTAATAGTTTCTGCCAAAAAAAAATTTCCCTATTGAAAAAATTTTTTCTCCAAAAAATATTATTTACGATGAAACTATAGGATTTCGTCGCTAATAGTCCCCGCCAAAAATTTTTCGATAAAAAATTTTTATTTATGATGATTATTTTCATCGCTAATTACGTTATTAGCAACAAAAATTATCTTCTATCGCTAATAATTACTAAAAAAACTTCTCATTTATAAGTTTTTTACAAGCAATTATATGATGCTCGCATGATAAAATTTTTTCAGATCCAACTGACAAGATAGACGGCAGGACCACATTGATTCACTGAAAGCGAGTTCAAGGATTTGACTGCAAACTTTTTAACTCAGGGCTTCATACAGAAAATGATGATATTTAAGAGGTCAAAAAAGTACCTTGCTTCTTTCTTCTCTGATGTTGTTGTTTAGGAAGTATGTGATCAAGTTCATCCGGCCCTCTTTCATGGCCCACACGGTTGGGACCATATCTATCTTTAAATTTTCATAGAATGTTAATACTTCTATAGTCTGTTTCTCAAGCATCACATATTTTGTTATGCTAGTTTAGATTTTGTAGAACTCGTATTATGTTTAGGTTTAATGAGAACTATATAAAACATGAGCTAAATTTGGGCCTGATCCTGTCTAAGAGACTCAATGGAGCCTTCGACAAATAGAACCATACCTCTTTAGTACTAGAGCTCAGATATAGGGTGCAAAATTTTTCCTTGATATACTACCATATCACCCTTTTTATTTTTTTTTGTTTGTTAACTAAAATGATTGGAAGACCAACCAAAATCAAACAGAAGCATGATTCAAACTAGGGGTGTCAATGGGTCAAATTATGTTTGGTTTACATGCAGGTTGACGTAGGTTCGACCTATACCCCACATATACTTTTTCTTCATCCATATCAGCTCATCAACCTTTCTAAATTTTTATTCATTACTTATGTGTATAACTAAGAAATAAAATAAAATGAGGTTTTCAAAGATCATAAGCAATAAAATTAATTTTTTTTAAAAATATATCATTATAAATATAATAAACATAAAATTTAGTATATATGATAATTATAAACTAACTAATGATAAAACTAGATAAAATGTAGTCACATATTCTAAAATATCTTGGCCTACTTTATCCATCATTCTTATAAACTTTTAATTTTAATATTGACTATTTTTTATAAATTATTTATTATTATTATTATTATTATTATTATTATTTTTAAATTACATCTGACATTTTAAGTATGATTCCAATAATTTTCTTATATTACTACATATTCATCTTAATATTTTACATACTTTTATTTTACACATATTATTTTCTAAAACTATCTTATATTTTTTATAAATATAAAAAAATTTACTATAACATATATCCTTTAATAGAAAAGTTTTTTAAATTTTTAAAATTTTTAAACCATTAGCAATGAAATTTTTTGTCGTTAAAAACTATTTTAATGATGGAAAATTCTTTTACCATCACTAATAGTTTAGTTTTTAAAATTTAAAATTTTTTTATTTTTTAAATATTCATGATAAAAGATATACGTCATAAATAAATAACAATTTTACGATGGTAATTTAATTTATCATCACAAATAGTTGATATTTATGATGAATAAGTTTTGTTATAAATTATCTTTTATTTTTAAATTTTTAAAATATATGTATTTACGATGGAATATACGTTTCCATCGCAAATAAGTAATATTAGCGACGAAATGTATTTCATCATGAATATTCTATAATTTTTAATTTTTTAATTTTTTTAATTATTTATGATGACATAATTTTATCATAAAAAATCATTTATTGGTGATGAAAATTTGCCCTACATCGCAAATACCTTGCTTTTTGAATTTTTAGATTTTTTTCATTCTCAGGTATTAACGACAAAAAGTTTTATCGTAAATGGTTGATAATTTATGTTGGAAAAAACTTTCCATCGCAAATATTTTAATTATCTATGATATTTATTTTTTTATCACAAATAATCTTTAAGTTTTAAATTTTTAAATTTTTTGACTTTTTAAAGTATTAATGATAAAAATTTTTATCGTTAATAATTTTTATTTGTGACACAATATGTATTTTCATTGTAAATAATTTAATTATTTCAACTGAAACTTAAGTCATAAATAATCAAAAATATTTTATTTTTTATTTTTTTAAATATTAGTGATAAAAATTTTTAATCGTAAATAAGAATGATTGGTGATGGAACCGATCTTTTTGTCATAAAAAATTTAACTATTACCGATAAAATATTTATCATCGCTAATATTTGAATATTTATAATTTAAATTTTTTTTTATTTATGATGAAAATATTCATCAAAAATAAGCTCTTTATTACAATGAAACTCTTTTTTCATCGTTAATATTTTTTATTTATTATAAAAATTTATAATCATTATAAATATTTTTTTATTATCGATAAAATTTTTTTTGTGTCATTGATATGATTATTTATGATGTTAATATTTTTTATTGTAAATAAATTCATCGCTAAAACTCTCTTTTTTTGTAGTGCCCGATCACCTCCCCGAGCCGCCGACTGCCTCCCACCTCTCTGAGCCCCCGACCGCGAGCCCCCAGTCGCCTCCCGTATTCGTGAGTCCCCGGCCACCTCCTGCCTCCCCGAGCGCTCGACCACAAGCCTCCGACTGCCTCTCGCCTCTCTGAGCTCTGGCCACGATCCTACTAAGGTAGTTGCAAACATCTCTGGGCTCAAGCGAGGGCTTCATGGACTCCATGTTCATGCTTTTGGTGACACCACCAATGGTTGCATGTCTACTGGTAGCAAGCTCTTATTTTGAGATTCAACATTATTTGTGATTGAAGCATTTGATTTGTGGATTATTCTAATATTCTTTTCAAATGCTGGATCGTATTTTAATCCTACTGGAAAGGAACATGGGGCATCTGAAGATGAGAACCACCATGCTGGTGATCTTGAAAATGTGACTGCTGGTGAAGATGGCATGATCTATTTGTCATGACTATTTTATAGTGCTGCATTGTTATTTTTATAACATTTAAAAATGATAACTTGGTATTAGAAGTGGTATTTTACATATGCTTAAGCAGGTTTACTGAAGTATTTTACACAGCTGATTATTGGAATACTAGATGTTTATGTGGTTTTGGTTTGATGTTTTAGAGATTATTAATTTTGGCATTGTTGACAAGTAGGTTATTTACTTTTTCCTTATGTTTAATATATTTTTAATGAAATATTATTTTTTTTTATCTTGTAAACTCTTTCATGTTTATTCTCTTTTATAGATTCTTCTTAATGGATCGAATTTCATTATTGGAAGGGCTGTTGTTGTTCATGCCGATCCTGATGACCTCAGAAAGGTTAAACTTTACTCAGATATTCATGTTAACTTCATATTTCATTAATTTTAGGCATTAACATCGGATGATGTGGAATACTTAGTTATGATGTGTTGAGCATCAATTTGTATATATATAATTTTTTATTTTTTTTTTTTATTTATTGCATTAAAAGCATGCATGAGCTAGTAAGTCATTAAAATCTCCATCTCTGTTAATGTTAGCATCTAATGATTTGCTTATTTCTCTTTTACATGTTGATACTATGTTATAGTTTTTATAATCACCATAATTGGTTTATGTTAGTTAGTGCTGTTTTATTATCTTGATTGCATACCTATACATAATTTTTTTAGTATATTTTTTTTTGTATCTATTTTTTAGATTTTAATTTATTAAGATGTTCACTCATGGAGATGCTACATTCATATGCCACTCCACCCCTCCTCTCCCTACCCCACCCACACGTGCACAGTAAAAAAAGGCAGAACTAGTATTTGTATTGGCATCTCTTGTATGCTTGAGCATTGCTTGGTGACAAAAAGAAATGCCATTGTTATGGCCTAATGCATCTAGGTTGTTCATTCTACCCCATTTTAGCAACATTGCCTAAATATCTAAGATTTAGGATCAAAAGTCGATTTTCTTTCAATGTAGATCGAGCAGATGAAGTTTTCTTTTCATCAGTTTCAACAGCTTTGTAGAGTTTGCTTTGAGTTCTAAAATCTCAACTAAAAAAAAGAATAGGCAAGAAAAAAAAAGATGTTCAAATCAGATAAAATATAGAAAATAGAGAAATCAAGTTCAAAAGGTACCTTAAATATCATTGTAGAATATATTGATGTATGCATGATAGGTTGTTGTGATGGTGCTACTAATAAATTATAATCATTAAAAACTAAGAAGGCATTAAAATGCACATGATATGATTTAATAATTTGAGAATAGAATTTAAGAGAAAAATTTAATCTAACCATCCGAATGATGGGTTGGAGGTATCTATAGCTCCGTATCATCGAATGAAATGTGTAGGAACAATCTGTTCGATAATCGAAGTAGTATATCAAAATATACGCCTCCGTATCGACATATACACTTTCATATCAAAATTTATTAATAATTTAAAAATAGAATCTACAAGGTAAAAATTCAATCTAACCATCCAAATGATGGGCTGGGAGTGTCTATAACTTCGTATCATCGAATGAAATGTGTAAAAATTATCTGTTCGAGAATCGAAGTAGTATATCAAAATATACACCTTCGTATTGATATATACACTTTCATATTGAAACTTATTAATAATTTGAGAATGAAATCTAGGAGATAAAAATTCAATCTAACCATTCAAACGATGGACCAGAGGCATCTATAGCTCTGTATTATCGAATGGAGTGTAGGAGCAATCTGTTCGAGAATCGTAGTATATCAAAATATACGTCTCCGTAATGATATATACACTTTCATATTGAAACTTGTTAATAATATTTTATTTTACTTCGTTACAGGATGCTGGAACATCCGGCTATCATCCACCAACTGCTGAAGAGGACATACAAGAGCAGAAGGAAGATGAGGAGGATGACAATAGAGAATGAGGAGGTAAGTCTATTAATAATTTTCATTATGTGTTTTAAATGTTTATATTTAAAAGCTTCACATATTTAGGCTTGAATCCAAAAAAAAGACCTAAAGGATAAAAATTCAATCTAAATATATGCTTGTTTGAGAATCGAAGTAGTATATCGAATATATGCCTCCATATCGACATATTGTTGTCCAAAGGTAGCAACCCAAAATGGAGGGTGAATTGGGTTCTTATAATATTTTAATCAAATTTAAACTCTTAACAAGTATATGCTTTGACTTAACTTAATCTTAGTATGGTTGTGAGATGAATGCAATAAGCTACAGTGGCATTAAGATATTAAAGCAATAAGACAAAGGTTACAGCCTGTCCTATGCTTGGAGTCGAGTCCATTTTCCTTATGGTTGACTCCATCCGCTCTGGAGTCGATTCCAATTCTTCAAGGGTCAACTCTTCTTGGGTTTCAAAAAAATCAGCTTTCTGTATGTGCTTTCTGTTCAACAGGGATCAACCCATGGGTCGTCTTCTGGCATAAAGGTTGTCCCCTCTGCATGCCATTTTCGTGCCAACGAGCTAGGATCGACTCCAATCTTCCTAGGATCGACTCTAATTTATATTATTAATATAATATAATTAATTATATATTTATAATTATGATAAATAATTATTATTTTATTTATAATATATTTAAAAAAATATAATTATTGGTTACTGTGATTAAAATAGCTTTTAAAAAATCTAATTATAAATTTTTTTAAAAAATAAAAAACTATTAGAAATGATATTAGTGACAGTATTAACGACAGCAACTGGGATGCTGTTCGTGATCTCAGAGCTTCCGAGATGCTGTCTGCGATACGATCGATAAGATTTTTTGAGATCCATATTTGTGCAATCAGTTGGACTCATTGTCATAGCTATCATAGCAGATAAGCCTATTAATAATTTTTTTTACTTATTTTAAATTTTTATATTTAGAAGCTTCACATGTTTAAGCTTGAGTTTGGAAAGGAGATCTTAGGGATAAAAATTTAATCTAATCATCTAAATGATGGGCCAAGAGTGTCTATAACTTCATATTATTGAATGAAATATGCAGAAATAATCTATTTAAGAATCAAAATAGTATATCAAAATATACATCTTCGTATCAATATATATGCTTTCATATCGAAATTTATTAATAATATTTTATTTTTCTTAAATACATGATGCTAGGACAACTGGTTCTCATGCACCAGCTGCTGGAGAGGATGTACAGGAGTAGGAGGAGGATGATGAGGATAAAGAGGAGGATCTTATATGATTTTTTTATATATATGTAATTTTTAAACTTGTAAAGTATATTTATAAAATTATATAATTTAAATTTTTATATAATATAATTAATTTTTTATTTATAGTTATATTAAATAATTATTGCTCTTTAAATTGATTTTGATGATTACAAAGCATTTGAGGGGGTTACTAATGATTTTTGCTTGAAAAAAGATTTATTATATTTCAGGGGCAAAATCATAATTTTATCAAGTTCTGATTCGGAAGCCTCAAGAGCAAGAACACAAGATTTGTAATCTATTGGAGGCAATTTTAATATTTTTGAATATATATTTTGAAAGAAAATTATGTTTATATATTTTAGTCGACCCTATGAGTCGACTCATGGCAAAAGAGGTTGAACGACACGCTGAATTCTTTGACTGGCACACTCTGTGAGTCGACCCCTGAGCATGAGTCGACCCTATGAGTCGATCTCTATTGCTGTGTAGGCCAAAATTACAGAACAGTAATTTTTTGATCTGTGCTACAGAAGTCGACCCCATGAGTTGACTCATGAGCATGAGTCGACCCTATGAGTCGACCCCTGTGATGGAAAAATTTCGCAACGGCTAGTTTTTAGCTCATTTTGGCTGTATTTAATACCCATTTAATATGCTCTAACGGCTCTATTTCAGTCCAGATTACTCTCCACCATCATTTGAAGTTATAAAAGACACTTAAAGGAGGGAATCAACAAGGGTTTTGAAAAGATTCTTCAAGCATTCATTTCAATCCTAAGCAAGAGCCCTCTTAAAAGTTCAAGAAGCTTTTATTTCAAGTTCACCAACCCCTCAAGAGCTCATTCAAATCTTCAACCACCTTGAGAAAAATCAGAAAAGCTTCGTTCTTATTGTGTAAAATGTATTTAAAGCTTTATTTGCTCATTAAAGGAGCTGCATCTGTATTTCTGTGTGATTAACTGTTATACTCTATTTTTGAGTTGATTTTTTTATTTTGGAAGGATTCCAAAATGTGGAAAGGTTGATCCGAACTTTGAATCGGATTGTATTGGGTTGGTTTGTACCCAAAAAATAAGTGTTCTAGCTTGGAATAGCTAGAGTCGGAGGTTCCGACGTTATATTCTATTTGAATACGGTTTAGTAGATTTGAATTCCTAAGTAGGAGCTTGGGGAGTGGATGTAGGTGCAAGATTGGCACCGAACCACTATAAATCTTTTTATTTGTGTTGTGCTAACTTGCTCTCCTTTTAAATTTTCTTATCTTCTTGCATTCTTGCATCCAACTTCTACACCTTGCATAAATTTTACTCTCCACATTTATCCTGCTCATTGTTAAATAATCCTCATAGTTGTAAGTTAATTTTAAATTTTTAAAAACTTAATTCATCTCTCCTCTTAGGTTGCATAGCTGGACAACAAGTGGTATCAAAGCTTGATGCTCTAGCCCTACTTTGATTTAACCATCAAAGAGCTAAAGATCTATGGCAACTCAAGTTGGCACTTCACTAGCCGAGAGGCAGTCCACAAACCAACATCTACTTTTCAATGGGTCAAATATACCTATTGAAAAGCTCGGATGAAAATCTTTATTCAAGCACTTGACTATGATATGTGGAGTATCATAGTAAATGGACCACACACACCCACTAAAATAATTAATGGTGTGGAATCAACCAAACCCGAAAAAGAATGGGATGAGGTTGATAAGAAAATGGCTCAACTAAATACTAAAGCCATGAATATTTTGTATTGTGCTCCCAGATGCTAATAAATTTAATCGTATTTCAACATGCATGTCCGCTAAGAAAATATAGGATAGATTGAAGTAACTCATGAAGGAACTAATCAAGTGAAGGAATTAAAAATCAACATGCTTGTGCATAAATATGAACTTTTTAAAATGGAGCATGATGAATCAATAACTGAGATATTTATTCATTTTACTGATATTATTAATGGTCTAAAAAGTCTTGGTAAGTCTTATTCTAACAGTGATCTCGTAAGAAAGATTCTTAGATCTTTACCAAGGACTTGGGAGGCCAAAGTGACCGCAATCCAAGAAGCCAAAGATCTGAATATCTTATCCTTAGAGGAGCTTCTAAGATCACTGATGACTCACGAGCTAAGCATGAAACAACACCAAGAAGAAGATGTCAAAAAGAAGAAGATAATCGCCCTCAAATCCACTGCTTAACCTGATGAAGAATCTGATAATACAAAAAATGAAGAGCAGGATGAAAAATGGCCCTCATTACTAGAAGGTTTAAGAAGTTTTGAAGAAAAGAAGACAAGGAATGAGGAAGATGCCACCTACAAAAGGGGAACATAGCAAAGAGAAAGATAAGAAGCAACCCCTTATTTGTTATAATGTAAAAAATTGGGACACTTTAAGTCTGAATGTCCAAATGAAGAAGGGTCCCAAAAGTATAAGAAGAAGGCCATGATGGCTACATGGAGCGGAATGATGAGTCAATTTCGAAGAAGAAGACTCAAATGAACAAGCCAACTTATGCCTTATGGCACATAAAAATGAGATAAATACTGAAACTCCTATTGACTTTACCTTTAAGAACTTCATGAAGCATTTTATGATCTAATCGATGAACTAAAGAAGCTAGGGGTAAAGAACAAAGAATTAAAATCATAGAATCAATTTTACTGAAAAAAAATGAGATATTTTAAATGAAAAATTAATCTTGTCTCAAAAAAATTTAAACTTAAAAAATGAGATTGCCAAGTTAAAACAATGGTTGAAAAGTTCACTTTAAGTCAAATAACTTCATATGATACTTGACAATCAAAAGGCCATTTATGATAAAGCGGATCTTGGATATAACCCTTTAAAGAAATAAAAATTTCAAAAATATTTTGTAAACTCATCGTACAACAAGTTTTAAATATAACTTGCTTTAAATTGGTAAAGTAGGAACAAATCCTATTCATATTTTTCAACAAATCTAAAAATTTCAATTAAAGAAAATATGGGTTCCAAAAGAACCATTATGACTACCTAAAAGGACCAAGAAAACTTGGGTACCTAAAGTCAAAACTTGATTTTGTATATAGGTGTGTCTTGCATCCCAAGGAGCAAATCGGAGATGGTATCTTGATAGGGGTGCTCAAGACACATGATTGGTGATGAATCCAATTCATCACACTTGATGCTAAAAATGGAGGGATGATCACCTTTGGAGACAATGACAAAGAAAGATCATCGGTATAGGTAACATTGGTATCACTCCCTCCAAGTATATTGAAAATATTTTATTAGTGGATGGTTTAAAATATAATTTATTAAGCATCAGTCAATTTTGTGATAAAGGATACAAAGTCATTTTTGAATCTTCAGTTTGCATAGTAACTAGTCCTATTAATGAAGGTATTAAATTTGTTGGGCATAGACATGGTAATATTTATATGGTAGATTTGAATGATCTTTCCAAAATAATACGTAATGCCTAGTAGCCTTGAATGCGAAGATTAATGAGACTAGTTAGCTTTGGCATCGTAGGCTTGCACATATTAGCATGTATTTACTTTCAAAACTTATTAAAAAGAATTGGTTATCGGCTTATCCAAATTAATTTTAAAAAAGATAGAATTTGTGATGCATGCCAAATGGGTAAACAAACACGAGTCTCATTCAAATCTAAAAATATTCTTTCAACTTCTAGGCCATTAGAACTATTGCACATGGATTTATTTGGACCCACTAGAACTACTAGTCTAGGAGAAAAATGATATAGTTTTGTAATTATTGATGATTTTTCTCATTTTACATGGGTCTTCTTTTTGGCACATAAGGATGAAATTTTCATGTTTTCTCAAAATTTTATCGAAAAGTCACAAATAAAAAAGATTTTTCAATTCAAAATATTCGAAGTGATCATGGAATCGAATTTGAAAATCAAGATTTTAAAAAGTTTTATGATGAAAAAGGTATTGACCACAACTTTTCAGCACCTAGGACACCCCAACAAAATGGGGTAGTAGAAAGAAAAAATAGAACTTTTGAAGAAATGGCCCGTACCATGCTATATGAAAGCAACCTTTCAAGATATTTTTGGCGGAAGCAATTAACACGGCATGTTATATATTAAATCATGCTTTAATTAGACCAATTTTAAAGAAAATCCCTTATGAACTTTGGAAAGAAAGAAAACCAAACATTACATATTTTCATATTTTTGGTTGTCGATTTTTGTATTGAACAATGGTAAAGAAAGACTAAAAAAATTTGATGCTAAATCTGATGAAGCGATTTTTCTTGGTTACTCCTATTCTAGTAAAGCTTTTAGAGTTTTCAACAAAAGAACTTTAATAGTAGAGGAGTCAATACATGTTATTTTTGATGAAACTAATGATCTTCCTTCAAGAAAGGATGAAGGTATTGATGATGTAGATCCTCTTATAGAAGAAATGAAGGAGATCACTCTAAAAACTCAACCATTCAAGATGATGAAAACATGAAGACAAACAGGATGAGGAAGGTGAAGAACAACAAGAACAACCTCTAAGTACAAATGATCTACCCAAAGAATGAGGTATGATCATAATCATCCCAAGGAACTAATCATTGGTGATCCTACACATGGTGTAAGAACTCGCTTTTCACTTAGAGATGCATTCAATCATTTTGCTTTTATCTCTCATCTTGAACCTAAAATCATAAATGAAGTTGAAAAAGATTATAATTGGATAAATGCAATGCAAGAAGAACTTAATCAATTTGAAAGAAATAATGTATGGACTTTAGTTTCAAGACCTAAAAATTATTCAATAATTGGCACAAAATGTGTATATAGGATAAATTGGATGAACATGGAAATGTGATAAGAAATAAAGTGAGATTAGTTGCAAAAGGTTATAATCAAGAAGAAGGAATTGATTTTAATGAGACCTTTGCACCTATTGCTAGATTAGAAGTAATTAGACTTCTACTTGCATATGCTTGCTTTATGAATTTTAAGTTATTCTAAATGGATGTCAAAAGTACTTTTCTAAATGAATATATTACTGAAGAAGTTTATATAGAACAACCTCCAGATTTTGAAAATCATGCTTTTCTTAACATGTTTTTAAATTAAACAAAGCATTATGTGGTTTGAAACAAGCACCTAGGGCTTGGTATGAAAGGCTAAGCAAATTTTTGCTTAGTAATGATTTTTCAAAAGGAATGTAGATACAACTCTTTTCATTAAAAGAAAATAAAATGATATATTAGTTATACAAATATATGTTGATGACATTATTTTTGGGTCTACTAATGAAACTCTTTGTCAAGATTTTGCTAAGCTCATGCAGGGGAGTTCGAGATGAACATGATGGGAGAACTTACATTCTTCCTCGGACTCCAAATCAAATAAATAAAAGAAGAAATTTCCATTACCTAAAGCAAGTATACAAGAAAACTACTCAAAAGATTTGGAATGGAGAACTCCTAAGCAATTGGTACACCCATGAGCCTATCATGTAAGCTTGATAAGGATGAAGGAGGTAAAAATATAGATTTAAAATTTTATAAAGGCATGATTGATTCTCTATTGTATTTAACTACTAATAGACTAGATATTATATTTAGTGTTTATCTTTGTGCTCACTTTCAATCAAATTTGAAAGAATTTTACTTGAATGCAGTTAAAAGAATTCTTAGATATTTAAATGGTACACAAACTCTAAGACTATGATATTCTAAGGACTCATCAATTGACTTGATAGGATATTCAGATGCCGATTTTACTGGATATAGATTAGATAGAAAAAGTACTAGTGGAACTTGCCAATTTCTTGGAGTTAATTTAATCTCTTGGTTTAGCAAGAAGCAAAACTCGGTAGCACTATCTACGATCGAGACCGAATACATTGCCGTCAAAAGTTGTTGTGCTCAAATCTTATGAATTAAACAACAACTTGAAGACTTTGACATCAAACTCAATGAAACTCTCATAAGATGTGATAGCATCAGTGCTATAAATCTAACTAAAAATTCAATTCAGCATTCTAGATCAAAACATATTGAAATTAGACATCATTTCATAAGAGAACATGTCCAAAATAAAGATATAATTCTTGAATATGTTTGTACTAAAAAATAATTGTCTGACATCTTTACCAAGGCCTTAAGTGAAGATACATTTTGTGAAATTAAGAGAGAACTAGGAATCCTTGATCCATCAACTTAAGTATCTCTTCGATTTCAAATTCTTAATGCCAAAAATTTATTGAACCAAATCTATTGAGCTCAATTCTCATTTTTCTTAAGAGCTCAAAAGCTCAAAACTATTATTCACATGATCAATATTTGGGTAAACATCCTTCTCTCAGAGTTTCAAATTTTTTTGAAATTATCCCATCATTCTTTTGAATTTTTCTGTGCCATGAGTCAACCCCCAGGGTCGACCCTAGGGTAATCTTGCAATTTTGTCAAAACCCTTCGGGCGCTCTCTTCTTATTGGGAATTTTTCCTTGAGCTGACTCAGCCCTTCATCTTCTTCCTCCCACTGAACCAAAAGATCTCCATCTCTTCTCCCTCAAACCAAAGATTTCTCTCAAATATCTCCTCCCACCGATTTTCACTCTTCAAATTGCCCATTTAGGAACCAAGTTCTTTTCCTCTTCCTTCTTCATTTGGGGCGGTTCAAGCTTGCCCTAGACTCTACCTGGCTTCTCCAAATCGATACATCACCCATCCAAAATCTTTGTCTTTTTACTAGAATCTTTTTCTCTCTCCCTCACATTTAGTCTCCAAAGCTTTGTGCAAGTCCTTCTTGTGCAAATGGCTCCCAAAATGAAGCTTCTATAGAGGAGAAAATCTGTTCACGGGTTGGAAGAGAGTGTGCATAGAAAGAGATTAGCAGCCGAGCCCTCTCCTGCTCCAGTCCCTGCTCCAGGTCCTACTTCAGCTTCCATTCAGTCCCCAATCAGCCCAAGCAAGGTACCTCTCTCTGATCGAAAAATGGAATCCGAAAAAATATTGATTTCAAGTTTTTTGAAAAAGAATGGTTCACTACTGGATCGAAGATTAAGTATCAAGGATAAAAATTTTACTACTCTTTAAAGAAAAATACTTATGTCGATCTAGTCAGAGAATTTTACTTAAATTTGAGCTATAGCAATGGAACAGTGAAATCTACAGTAAAAGGTATTGATGTTATTCTTGATCCAGTACATTTGAGACAGATATTACATTTGCCTTATGAAGGCTATACCAATATGGAGCTCTTTATTAAAAAAAAGAAATTAATGTTATCTTAGGGAGAACTTATACTAGAAGTCTAAATAAATTGGAAGCAAAAATTCTTTCTATTGAGATAAGGCTGTTACATCACTTGGTAACCAAACTGTTTGTCCCTAGGAGTGGTAGACACGACCTTCTATCTGATAGGGATATTTGTATTATGTACCATGTGATCACACAGATCCCCCTGAACCTTCCAGCATTGATGTTTGAGGCCATGAGAGAGACCCTGAACAGGTCCAAGGCTCACTTGCCTTTTGGTATGGCACTCACCTTAGTTTTTAGGAGGTTCGAAGTTAGTTTTGAGGGGGAGGCAGTTGCTAGACTATCCCCTTCTGACACCAT
>NC_026001.2:16758940-16846440 GCF_000442705.2 Elaeis guineensis
TTTCTGTTGAAATGAGACTGTTACATCACTTGGTAACCAAACTGTTTGTCCCTAGGAGTGGTAGATACGACCTTCTATCTGGTAGGGACATTTACATTATGTACCATGTGATCACTTAAACCCCCTAAACCTTCCAGCATTAATGTTTGAGGCCATGAGGGAAACCCTAAATAGGTCCAAGGTTCACTTGCCTTTTGGTATGGCACTCATCTTAGTTTTTAGAAGATTTGGAGTCATTTTTGAGGGGGAGGCAGTTGCTAGACTATCCCATTCTGACACCATCAACCGCCACACACTGCATCGCATGGGCTTTTCTAAGATTGATGGTGGTTGGACAAAGGGTATTGAGGAGAGAGCAAAGGATAGAGCAGAGGAGGAGGGACCGTCTTCATCTCTTCGTGATCACAGAGCATCCCCAGATATTCAGTTCATATCTGATCACGAGGCTGGTCCTTCAGAGTCTGTGAGGAGGCATGCTTCAGTTCTACAGTCAGAGAGCAGGGCACATCCTTCAGAGTTCAGACTAGCAGATGATTAGATTGAGAAGATGTCCTAGCATATTGCCTCCATTCTATCTCAGCAGTTTGCCACTTCAGTCTTTACTCAGAGATCGACATCCCAGGGTGACTCAAATCAGATTCTGATTCCTCATATTTTTACTATTTTTTAGATGCTTACTGATCAGTCGGTACGCATTGAGTAGCTTGAGGGATGTATTTTGAGATTGACAGGCAGAGTATTAGACTTGCAGGGGCAAGTATTAGCTTTAGTCTATCCCCAGCCGCATGAGGATGTCACAGAGGTCTCAGACCTATCTGCAAAGGCGGCTAGACTTCGAGGAGTTTTAGAGAGTGGCTTTGACTTCTTGAGGAGAGAGATCAGGGGCTCCAATGAGAATGCTTCTACTCAGTTCAGTGTCCTGATGCAGTCTGTATGGAGAGCCTTGGATCTTTTGGACACCATTAGACTTTTTCTTATTGCACAGTCCGTAGCTTCTCAGGCTCTAGGATCCTATCACCCCTCTACTCGTACTGGTACCTCTATCCATAGTCGAGACAGACGTGGTTGAGGTCATGCTCGTGGACTTGATCCTACATCTCCTCACCCTATCTCTGATTCTTCAGATTCTGATCCCTCTAGCCATGACATCTATTAGATCTAGATTAGTTTGTCTCCTATGTCTAGGATCTATCTTATGGGCCTTGTATTTGTTGGCTAATTAACTCTTGGATAGTTTTTATCTATGACTTTTGTATTTTGAGTTGACTCATATGTATTGGGATACCTTTTGTATTCAGTCACTTTTGAATATATATATATATATATGTGTGTGTGTGCTTTGACTTTTAATGAATGTCTATGAATGTGGTCAAATTGAATTGTTTTAATTATGAGATATGAAAAATAACTCATATTAGTGCTAAAAATACTATGAATTATAATATCTTTTAGATGAGCAAATTGATATATCCTTTATGTTTGCGATATTGAGGGGGAGTAGAGAAATAAGCAATCAAAGAAGGGGGCTAAAGAAGTAAAATATGGTATCAAAAAGGGAGAGTAAAGAAAATATGTCCTTTTTATCATCTTTCTTTTTTTTCCTCTATCCTTAAAATTCCTTAAGATCTTAATTGATGCTATCAAAAAGGGAGAGTAAAAAAAAATTATCCTTTCAAGATCTCTTAAAAGGAGGAGTAGAGAATCTTAATTGATGCTGTCAAAAAGGGAGAGTAGAGAATCAAAATCGAATTTGAGCAATAAGCAATAAAGAAATGAGCAATAAGTAATAAAAAAATTAGTAATAAGTAAAATTGTTAAGCAAATGTGTCAAAGAACCAAAATCGTTAGCTCTTTTTTTATCTAATTTTCAAAGCAAATGAACTTATAAGAAAATTTTAAATTGATCTTCAAACTGCTTATGATGCATTTCATTTAAATACTTGGCTATGATATTGAAGTGATGCATCTTCATAAATTTGAAATTTATATTCAATGCTTTATATATGCATTTTGCTCAAGTATTTTGTCATCATCAAAAAGAGAGAGATTGTTGCTCCTTGAATTGATTTTGATGATTACAAAGTATTTGAGGGGGTTACTAATGATTTTAGCTTGAAAAAGATTTATTGTATTTCAGGAGCAAAATCATAATTTTACCAAGTTCTGATTCAAAAGCCTCAAGAGCAAGAATACAAGATTTATAATCTATTGGAGGTAATTTTAATATTTTTGAATATGTATTTTGAAAGAAAATCATGTTTATATATTTGAGTCGACCCCATGAGTCAACTCATGACAAAAGGGATTGAACGGCATGCTGAATTCTTTGGCTGGCACACTCTGTGAGTCGACCCCATGAGTCGACCCCTGAGCATGAGTCGATCCTATGAGTCGACCTCTACTGCTGTGTTGGCAAAAATTACAGAACAGTCATTTTCTGTTCTGTGCCATAGAAGTCGACCCCATGAGTCGACCCTATGAGTCGACCCCTATGACGAAAAAATTCCGCAATGGCTAGTTTTCAGCTCATTTTGGCTGCATTTAATGCCCATTTAATGTGCTCGAACGGCTCTATTTCAGTCCAGATTACTCTTCACCATCATTTGAAGTTATAAAAGGCACTTAAAGGAGGGAATCAGTAAGGATTTTGAAAAGGTTCTTCAAGCATTCATTTCAACCCTAAGCAAGAGTCCTCTTAAAAGTTCAAGAAACTTTTATTTCAAGTTCACCAACCCCTCAAGAGCTCATTCAAGTCTTCAACCATCTTGAAAAAAATTAAAAGAGCTTCGTTTTTATTGTGTAAAGTATATTTAAAGCTTTATTTGCTCATTAAAGGAGCTACATCTGTATTTCTATGTGATTAACTGTTATACTCTATTTTTGAGTTGATTTTTTATTTTGGAAGGATTCCAAAACGTGGAAAGGTTGATCCAAACCTTGAATCGGATTGTATTGGATTGGCTTGTACTCGAAAAATAAGTGTTCTAGCTTGAAATAGCTAGAGTTGGAGGTTTCGATGTTGTATTCGATTTGAATATAGTTTAGTGGATTTGAATTCTCAAGTAGGAGCTTGGAGAGTGGATGTAGGTGCAAAGTTGGCACCGAACCACTATAAATCTTTTTATTTGTACTGTGCTTACTTGCTTTTCTTTTAAATTTTCTTATCTTCTTGCATTCTTACATCCAACTTCTACACCTTGCATAAATTTTACTCTCCATATTTATCCTGCTCATTGTTAAATAATCCTCATAGTTGTAAGTTAATTTTAAATTTTTAAAAACTCAATTCATCCCCCCCTCTTGGATTGTATAGCTGGACAATAATAATTATTATTTTATTTATAATAGATTTAAAAAAATAATTATAAAATAAGTTTTAAAATATTTAATTATAATTTTTTTAAAAAAAATAAAAACTATTAGCGATGGTATTAGGGATGGCTATGCCGTCAGCCCATTGCCAATAATTTTTTAAAATTTTAATTAAAAAAATAAAAAATTATTAGTGATGGTATTAACAATGATCAAGTTGTCGCTAATAATTTTTAAAATTTTAATTAAAAAATTTAAAAACTATTAGCGATAGCATTGCTGTCGCTAATAGTGGTAATTAGCGACTTGGATATTTTGATTAGCTTTTTAGTGATGGAGAGCCGTCGTTAATAGTATTAGTGATAGTAAAATGACTATTAGTGATGGTAAATAGCTATCACTAATAGTTAATTTTTTTGTAGTGAGATATCTTTAATTTAGCTCATCTCTTGATCTCTTAGACCTTGTAGCGTTCACTACTTGCTCAATAATATTTACACACGCATCAATATGCACATGGTAGAGACCGTCAATCATAAAGGCACGTCCAATAATTTTATTTTTAAAATAAATTGAATAATAATCTTTATTAAAATTAAATATGTAATCATCCTGTACTAGCACAAATATAGAAATCAAATTTCTACTAGCTATAGGTACATAAAAATAGTCTCTAAGTTCTAAACTATATCCTTATAGTAATCGTAGAGGATAGGTGCCCACGATCATAGCAACAACTCTTGTCCTATTGCTGACTTGAAGGGTGACTTCACCTTTTCTTAATCCTCTACTTTCTTTTAGATCCTGTATTGAAGTGCATAAATGAGCACTAGAACCAGAATCTAAAATCTAACTGAAAGAAGAAACCATAAGATTAGTTTTTATAATGAGCAAATCAGACATACCTTCAGAAGGTGTGTCCTTCTTCTTCTTCTTCAGGCTTGTCAAGTACGCAGGACAGTTCTTTCTCTAGTGGCCTTCAATATTGTAATAGAAACACTTATTTTTGTCATCGGCCTTCTTCAGAGCTTCCTTCTTTGGCTTATTCTTAGTCTTGTGCTTCCTTATAGGTTTTTTCTTCTTCTTCTAAGTAGACTTTCTTTTAAAAGACGAAGCTTGTAAATAGCAAGAACGGTGCCTTTTGAACTCTTCAAGGTCCCTTCAGCTGTTACTAACATGTTGAGTAATTCAGACAAGGTGCTTTCAATCTTATTCTTATGGTAGTTTACAATAAATTGACCATATGAATCAGGAATGGACTGCAGGATTAGATCCACCAGCAAATCCTTATGGATGGTCATATTGAGCTTCTGAAGCTCCTTGATGTCTTTGATCTTTGTCAAACTATGATCATAGACCGACTGTCCATCATGCATCTTTGCTTTGAAGAGTCTTCTGGAGATCTCAAAGTGAACTGTGCAACTTTGCTTACCATTCAACTTTTCCAGATGAGTTAGCATGTCCTTGACAGTCTTCATATCTTCACGCTGGTGCTGAAGATCGTTAGACATAGACGTCAAGATGTAGCACTTAATGCGATTATCATCATCTATCCACTTCTCAAGTATAGCTCATTGATTAGTGGATAGATGAGCCGGCAATACAGGAATTTTTTGATCGAGAAGATGGGTCAGCTTCTCAAAACTGAGAATTATTCTCAGGTTCTTGAGCTAGTCTTTATAGTTTATTTCGATCGACCTGTTGGTCTCTAGGATATGAGCTAGTGGGTTGGAAGATGACATAATTTACTGTAGAGAGTAAAATTTTTTAATTAGATGTTTGTAATTGATTTTAATTTATTTTGGAAACTTTAAAAACAAACACAACTCCTACTATTCCCTCGAGTCTCTCATACTCCTCGGATAGAGAAATGAAAATTCTTATGCGACAGAAGTTTCAAGTAGATATTGTGGTCCCACTGATCTACGCACACCTCACCTAATAGTTATTGGTAACATGCAAACCAATGAGTGGACAACTTTTCGCCCATTGCTTCTCTAAGTAAGTTACAGCGATACCGGTCTCTAAGTCTTGTGGCCTCATCTAATAGTTATTGATCATATTTTTTAGTTAAGTCAGACCCATCATTCATCAGTAGGTGCAAAGCCATCATTGGATCTCTCACCTAATAATTATTGGGCCCAACCCCATCTCTACCCGAGAGCATCTAATGCTAATAGAGTGATTGCATCTTTTCAATGCAACTGAACCACTATGACCAGACGAGAGCAATCAATGTCAGAAAGACGTCTGCATTTCTATAATAGTGGAAGACCGTCAAACTTAATATGTGTGAGGAGATTTATTTAGATCTCTTTTAACCATTTACATCTCATACAAATCTTTAATCAATTTGGGCATGGGCACAGCTCAAATTACTAGGCTCCCAAATTCAAAACTGATCATAGTTGGCCTGATAAGTGAGAGAATAGTGGGAGGCTCCCCACTGCCAAAGGCAACGGTCCTAATTAAATAACCATCGCACAATTACTTATCTTAGACACCAATTGATCCTGACCAATTTCAAATTGGATTAACCTAAATGATCGAGGCTCATGCCACTGAACCAAGACCAGATTATGGGTCAAGATTTTAGAACACATGCAACTTAACTGATTTGATCTTACAACTATTGATTTGATCTCGAGCAGACTCAACCTAATCATAATCAACTTCTTGATTCGATTAAATCAATTATCCATCTTGATTGAGCCCATCATATGCCAATCAAGAACCTTTAGACTATAATCAAATTAAAGATCTAAAATGGTCTACCCATAAACCCAATGCCCAAAAATTTTAGACCTTAACATAAAATTTCAGATCTGAATTCAGATTTTAGATCCAAACGAAACAACACATAACATCTTCAAATCTAAAACTAATTTCAGATTTGAAAGAAATCAAGTTTATTTCAGATTTAAAATAAACATAAAATAACATCATATATTATGTAAAAATTTCAAAACTTATAAATTTTAATATTCTACATCATTTTAGGATAATTTTTCAGCATAACTGAATTATGCCAGGACAATCTTATATTAGAATGATGTCTAATTAATTGATTAAGTTTAGATCTGATTTCTGCAAATCAAATTTTAGATCATAATCTTTTTATGTTCATATCAGAACCTGGCTCTGATACCACTGTTGAAAATAGCTGGTTTCATGCATGTAGTTTTAAAATTTTTTTTTTGACATCAAAAATAAAATTTAGATTAAAATAATTTTAATCTAATCATGCATAAGATCAGATCTACTAAGCCACCTAACTAGCATCTATCATATGAATATAGATTATGCATTTGACATCTAATTTTAATAACATAATCAAAGATGAGATCAGATCTCCATACCTTATCGTGGGTTGATCTACACTATAGCTGATGATTATGGATGTCTGAATTCTTCGAGCCGTACAAACGTCCAGCCTCTACAGATATCCACTTAAGGTCTTGATCTAATCAGAGGCTTCTTGATCTCTCCAGGATGCTAGTTCTCTTATAAAAATTACTTTCTGATGGTTAAATAGGATCCTTCTTCATTTCTCTCAGACTCTCTTAGAGAAGAAGAAGAATAATAAGAGGAATAAGAGGAGAAAGATGAAGAGGAAACTTTTTTCTCTTTTTCTTTCTCTCTTCCCAAAACCCCACACGCCAAGATGAGAGGAGATGCCCCAAGAAAAATTTTTATGGTGAAAAATAGATCTCTCAACACCTCATGCCTCCTTTCTCTCCTCTTTTTATTTTGGCATCGAATAGGGAGATAAGTGAAGGAAAAATCGGCTTTTTTCTTTGTAGGATCTTCTAGATCTAATGAGATCTGGGGCGAAATATTTCAAAAAAAAATTATCCTATGATATTTCAGATCTAAGATCTATTAGATATAATTTTTATTATCTAATATTAAATCTAAAATTAAATCTGAGAACATGAGGAATAGAGAAATACTTCTAGGGTAACTAGATTACCCTGTAGATGATCGCAGCAATGCCCGAGGTTCTAAAATAGCCACGCAGTCGTCTGGCCTCTGTCGGTATCCACTCAAGCAGGATCTGAATCATCTTCTCTTCATGAATCTTTTCTCTAAAAATTAGGTCTGGATCTGATTTGGAAGATCTTCAAAAGATCTTCTAAAGCTAGAGCAGCAGCTTCTCGATAAATCTCTATGGCCTTCTAATCAGGAAGCCACCACGCCTTGGACAAGCACCAGATGGATGCCCAACCTCTTGGACGTGAAGAGGGGAGGGAGAGGAGTAGAGGAGACATGGAGAAGTGGAGGGGTTTCACATTTTTGCTGGGTATTGAGCAGATTTTTTCAAAACCCTAGGCGCAGACAGGGTTTAAATAGACCTTGCTGCGCCATGCAGTGCCACATCATTCGATCAATCAAAAAATTTTAATTAATTCTGGAAAAATTTTGATTGATAGAGTGATTTCATCTGATCATATCAGATAAGAATCCCACCAAATCCTCCTACTGTTGGCACCAACATTGGATAAACACAGTGAGATTGGCGTCCAATAGTTTGAGTCGATCAAGGCATAGAGTCCTCATCTCATGGGACTCTATCCTTATTCACTTGGGGCGCACGCCATATCTGATTATGGCACCCACTTTGAAGATAAAATTAGCAGGTGAACACTCCATAAAAACTCTCCAATGACCTCTTGCCAAGTGGCCTTCAGTCCAAGGTCCATGGGTCAACGTTTGATCGATGTCCTAAAATGGAAATGATAGGTGACAAGAATTAGCATGTGTTGTCTTAAATTCATCTCATGAATTAAGACAAGACTTTTCTGAGCTGGACTGGCTCCAGTCAGATTGAGAGAAACCTTCTCAAGGTTCTCTGGGTGAGTCAAATCACATTTGGCTCAGTCGAGATAGAAAAAATTACACGAGGAGAAAGTTAGGCTCAATCGTGTGCTTGCATGATTTTCTTGAACCTAATTGGATCTAATCCAAATCAATCGAACTGGGCTAGCTTGATTGATGACATCCAGATCCTAACTCTTATTTGTGTGATCTAGTTAGGTTCATTTTCGTATGGTAATGAGACATGTTGTGATCTCATCATCGATATCATCGAAACTCCTTTCGATGGACCAAAACTCTTCTGATTCAGACAATTAGAATGATCGATCATCAAGATCATTCTAATTGCTCCCAAAATCTATCAGTGACAGCAAGCAGTATATGGTGGCAACCCATCAAAAATGATGATGAACCTCTCGGTGCAGCTACCTGTGTGATTGAGTTCCTCTATCATGAGTTTTGACTGAATTAGGGTTAAGGTGAACTCGTCAAATCCAATATCAGTCATATGAATCAATCGATTGATCCGAGTCTGATGTGAAACCCCAATGAAAATTTTTTTTCCATTATTTCACTCTGCCATGGCCATGGGCTTAAGGACTCGATCTTTCGATCATCATAGGACTACTCCTCTCATCTACTGAGGTTGATAGATCCCTTCTTGGTGCGATCTGGTTCCTACAATGAATATGCTACAGCCAACATACACCTCAGGGTTCTGAATGACTAGAAGATCGAGTTATGGTGTAGTCAAACTATAACACACTCAAGGTGAACTGTCGATGTACCTCAGGTCAAAGAACTAGACACACAGCTGCAGCATCGAGCTAGTCATCGATGAGAAGGTAGACTTCTTTATGACTGCTCGAGGTGGTCATGCTCAGTACTCTCATTTTCAATGAATACCTGTACTCTCGCTTTGATGTCTCCACACTGTAGACTCAAGACATATCTACCCTAAGGAAGCGATCGTACACCAACCTTCCGGATCGATCACCATCCTCGTGATGATCCTATGGTCAGGAGCTGTTTATGAGTTAGTTATGTAAATTCATGTCTTAAATTTTCAACTTTTGAAAATATGAATTAACATTCCTACTAACTCAAAGGATGTATCACAGATATAATGTACACAATGTGATAGTAGAATAATCCTTTTATTCATTTATAGTCAAAATTATAAATTTGTCCTTACATTTGTACAGGAATGTGTCAGCCAATCTGGCATCTAGGGCACACATCTAACAAACTCCCACTTGACCTAATGCCAATTGGCTACATATCTAAGTCCCATCTTCTCAAGATGGGCTTCGATCTTTTGCTGGCCTAATGGCTTTGTCAGTGGGTCTACCACATTATCTGTGGAGTCGACTCTCTTAACCTCGACATAACTTTTTTTGAGGTAATCACGGATCAGATGGAATGGCCACTCGATATGCTTGAACTTCTGGTGAGACCTTGGCTCCTTAGCTAGGACTATGGCGCCATTATTGTCGCAGTAAAGAGGGATGGCATCCGATGACATCACTCCAAGCTCTGTGACAAACTTCTTGTACCAGAATACCTCCTTTGTAGCTTCCGATGCAGCAATATACTCTGCCTCCATGGTGGAATCAGCAATCACCGTCTGTTTGGAACTCTTTCAGCTAACTGCACCACCATTGCAAATGAACAGACTTTCAGATGTCGACTTTCGATCATCTATATCAGACATAAAGTCTGAGTTTGTAAATCCCTGAACCTGGAGTTCTCCATTCCCAAAGACTAGAAACATATCCTTAGTCCTTCTCAAGTACTTAAGGATACATTTCACAGAAGTCCAGTGCTCTTCGTCTGGATTCGACTGATATCTGCTTGTGACACTCACAGCATGGGCTATATCAGGTCGTGTACATAGCAAGGCATACATGAGGCTTCCTATTGTCGAAGTATAAGGGATCTTGCTCATGCGTTTAATCTCCTTAGGTGTGCTAGGGCACATCTTCTTGGAGAGATAAATGCCATGTCTAAAAGGTACTAAACCTTTTTTGGAATTTTTCATGCTAAACCTTTTTAGCACCTCCTCTATGTGCATCTTCTGTGAGAGTCCTAGCATCCTATTTGGTCTATCTCTATAGACCTTAATACCCAGTATAAAGGATGCTTCTCCTAGATTTTTCATAGAGAACTCCTTAGACAACCATATTTGATTGAGGTCAACATGAAAATATCATTCTCAATCAGAAGGATGTCATCTACGTACAGTACGAGGAAGACAACTATGCTCCCACTGATCTTCTTGAATACACATGATTCCTCCTCGTTCTTGATGAAATCAAATATTTTGATCACATCATTGAAACGAGTATTCCAGCTTCGAGATGCTTGCTTAAGTCCATTAATGGACCTTTGCAGCTTGTAGATCTTATGATCATCATCACTGGATGTGAAACCAAGCGACTGTTCCATATAGATATCTTCCTCAAGATATCCATTTAAGAATGCCATTTTCACGTCCATCTGCCATATTTCATAATCGAAATAGGCTGCAACAACAAGTAATGTGCGGATGGATTTTAGCATGGCTACGGGCGAAAAGGTATCTTGATAGTCAATGCTTTCGTGCTGACTATAACCTTTCGCTACAAGCCTAATCTTGAATGTCTCCACATTCCCATCTGCACCTATCTTTTTCTTGAAGATCCATTTACACCTAATAGGTATAATACCTTCAGATGGATCTACCAAGGTCTAGACTTGGTTTGAGTGCATCGAGTCAATTTCTGATCTCATTGCCTCTAATCATTTTTCGAAGTCGATATCTGATATCGCCTCATCATAGATCTTGGGGTCATCACCATGAGCCCTATTTTCCGTGAGGAACATTTTCTTTACTTCCTCTTGTATAGTATCTAAGTACCTTTCAAGAGGATAAAAAATCTTAGTCGTTCTACGAGGTGAAAGAGGTTGTATTAGGACTGGTTCTAATTGATTTGGTTCCTTAGATTCCTTAGCTCGTTGCTCTAAGGAGACATTCTCCTTGAGCTTAATTATTCTTCCGATGCCACTATCTTGAATAAACTATTTTTTAAGAAAAATAGCATGTCGATTCACAATCATATTGTGATCTTCTGAAATATAGAAATAGTATCCTAATGACTGTTTAGGATATCCTGTGAATCGAGTTCTAAAAAACTTGAACTCTAACTTATCCGCCTGCTGTCTCTTGACATGAGCTGGACAACCTCAAATTCTGAGATGACTCAGACTTGGCTTCTTACCATGCCATATCTCATACGGTGTGGTAGGAACAGTTTTAGAGGGAACCCTATTCAATACATATATTGCTGTCATGAGACAGTGTCCCCAAAAAAACTCAGGGAGGTCTGTGAAGCTCATCATGGAACGGACCATATCTAATAGGGTCCGAATTCTCCATTCTGAAACTCCGTTGAGTTGTGACATTCCAGGTGGAGTCCATTGAGAGACTATGCCATTATCCTTAAGATAGTTTAGAAACTTTCGACTAAGGTATTCGCCTCCTCGATCTGATCGAAGAACCTTAATGGGCTTTCCTGTTTATTTTTCTACCTCATGTCTGAATTCTTTGAACTTTTCAAAGGCTTCAGACTTGTGTTTCATTAGAAATACATACTCGTACCTAGACATATCATCGATGAAGGTAATGAAGTAGACATAGTTGCCTCTAGTCGGCACATCAAATGGGCCGCACACATCTGTATGTACTAGGGCAAGTAGGTCTGTGGCCCTTTCTCCATGTCCCACAAAAGGGAGCTTGGTCATTTTGCCTTGAAGGCATGATTCACAAACTGGATATGACTCGAAAGTCAACGAACTCAATAGTCTGAATTTCTCTAATTTGTTAACCCTGTCTTCCACTATATGACCTAGCTTTGGTGCCACATATACCTATCATTTAGACTATCTCTAGGCCTTTTAATTCCCATGACATTCTTATTTTGCTCGATATGAAATACAGATACATCAATATGTAGCTGATAGAGACTATTAATAAGAAAACTATTTGTAACTATATTATTTTCATAAAATATATTACAATGGTCCTTATGAAAGCTAATCACATAGCCTTCTTATGCTAAACATGAAATAGAAATCAAATTCCTGCTTGCTGCAGGCACATAATAACAGTCTCTAAGAACTAAATCTAATCTTAACGATAATCGCAGAGGGTAGGTTCCCACGGCCACAGCAGCAACTCTTGCTCCGTTCCTGACGCGTAGGATCATATCCCCATCCCTCAGTCTCCTGCTCTCCTCAAGACTCTGTATAGAAGTGCACAAATGAGCACTAGAACTAGAGTCAAGTACCCAACTGGATGCAGAGGAAATCGTAAGATGAGATTCTATAACGAGCATACCTCCAGAAGGACCATCCTTCTTGTTCTTCAGGGTGGCCAGGTACTGAGGACAGTTTCATTTCCAATGGCCGTCTGAATTACAGTGAAAATATTTTTTCTTTTCAGCAGCCTTCTTCTTCGGTTCCGTCTTCTTTTTCTTCCCATCCACCTTCTGCTTCTTCGCAGACTTCTTCTTCTTTCCAAAAGACTTTCTCTTGGAAGAAGTCCGCTCTACAGTAAGGACTGAATCTTTTGAACTCTTCAAAGAAAGCTCAGCCGTAACCAATATGTTCATTAACTCAGCCAAGGTACACTGCATCTTATGCATATGAAAGTTCATGATGAACTGACCATATGCATCGGACAAGGACTGAAAGATCACATCAATCTAAAAATTCTTGTCTAAGATGATATCGAGCTTCTCAAGCTCCTCAAGGTCCTTGATCATTGTCCAACAATGATCTTGGACTGACTGCCCATCATGCATTTTAGTCTTAAAAAGTCTTTGGCAGACTTGATACTTGACTTCGCAACTTTGTTCACCAAACAACTCTTGTAGGTGAGCCAACATTTGGTGGGTAGTCATAATGTTCCCATGCTGGCGTTGCAAGTCATCAGACATGGCATCCAACATATAGTACCTGGCTTTGTTATCGTCATCCGTCCACTTTTCTAGAGATGCTCTCTGTTCAGCAGTCGGACGTGCTGGTATGGCAGGTGGGTCCTGATCCAAGACATGAGTCAGTTTCTCGAAACCTAGAATAATTCTATAGTTCCTCAATCAGTCTTTGAAATTAGGTCCAATCAATCTGTGGGTGTCTAGTATTTTGATCAAGGGGTTGGATGCAGACATGTTTCCTATAGAGAGTCAAAAGTTTCTAGTTAGATTTTGTAATCAGACTTAACCAATTTGTTTAAGGATTTTATTTTTAAACAAATTAGGCTCCCACTATTTTCTCAGATCGCTACACTCTCTAGGTAGAGATGTGAAAATCTTCGTGATTAGTGATTTCTAGTAGGTGGTGCGGTTTCACCGACTGGCTCACCACCTCACCTAACAGTTATTGATGATGGATCAACCGATGAGTGGATAACTCTTATCCAATGATTCTCTAATCATGGTGCACCCAAAATTTGATCTCTAATTCATAAAGCTCACGGTGTCTGGAATATTGCTCCAATCCTTAGTTAAGTCAGACCCACCATTTGCACGAACTGGATTCTTGATTGAGTCCCTCACCGTATCCGGAATATTGAGCACAACCCATCCTCTAATCCGTAGCATCCAATACCTAATAGATATGGTTGCATCTTTTCGGTGTAACTGAGCCACTGTAACCAGTCGAGAACAATCAACCTCAAAAAGGGCCTGCACATCCACAATAGTGGAAGACCTTAGACTTAATATTTTCTTAGAAAGATTTGATTTAGGTCTCATTAAACTTGACTTGACATAGTCATAACAATTATGACTAACCTAGTGACATGGGTTAGCTCGAATTGTTAGCCACCTCAAATCAGAACTGGATCGACACATATGGCCAGATAAGTGAGACCGGTGGGAGGGATATGCCATTAACTTGACAAGAATGCATTCAAGTCGAGTAGCTCCTAATTAAAAATCAGTCGGTCGCATCTGCCTAACTTACCTTAGACACCAAATTATCGAACCAGAACCAATTGGGTTAGTCTACAATCCAAGTTCTAACCACTGAGCCAAATTAGGTCTTAACTTGATCGAGTCACATCTAAATATGATTCGACCTTGACCTAGACTTAATCCTATTAGGCTGGTCAATTATTAGCTTTCATGATCCCACCTAACCAACTTTTGATTCGGTTTGATCAACCGCTAGACCTAATTGAGCTACCCAAGTCCGAACCTAATTTTATGAAAATGACTTAGATCTAAAATTTTCAATTTTAGATCTAATTTAATTTTATAAGTTTAATTCATTAATTAAGTCTGGAGTTCATAAATAAAATATGTAAAATAAATCTTAGGATTTCAGGATCTAGGATTTTGCAGAAAAGTAAATTTTGATTTTTGATTAAGGATGAACGCGCAGTACCCCTACACGCCATAAGAACATCCCATTGAATGGGAGGAGAGGGTCTTAAACCCTACTTTGTTCTTATGATCGGACGGCCATGAGGAACACCTTAATCAAAAATATTAATTTAACTACAAAACTAGTTAGATCTAAGTTACATATCACATATATAATTCCAGATCTAACTTATACATGCTTTGCATATATCTCATGTATTAAAATCTGATCTAACTAGTATGCTTTCAGATCTGATACATCACATATAATATCTGAAAAATAAGATTTAAATTGAACTATTCAATATGAAATCTATTCTAGACAGTTACTAAAATAATTCTACAACTAGTCTAGGCATGCAACAGATCAATCTTATGTATTAATTAAATTTTATTTTTTATTTTTTGATCTGAATATAATATTTATAACATCAGAAAATTAAAGAATAAATTAGATCTAATTTATATTTTAATCACATTAAAACATAAAACTTCAAGACTATTCATAGTTTAAACTATTCCTAGTCTAGTCATGCATCTCATACATGTTATATCTACTTAGATTTAATTTTAAATTTTTTGATTTTAGATCCTATCACATCTGATATGATATCTAAAATTAATTAATATCAAATAAATAAAAATAAAAATTAGATCTAAATTAGATCTAAAATAGAGCCATCAATCTGGCTCTGATATCAGTTGAAGGAAAAACCAATTTTTCCTTGTAGGATCTTTCAGATCTAATGAGATCTGGGACGAAATATTTCAAAAAAAATTATTCTACAATATTTTAGATCTAAAATCTATTAGATTTAATTTTTATTATCTAATATTAAATCTAAAATTAAATCTAAAAATATGAGAAATAGAGAAATACCTCTAGGGTAACTAGATTACCCTGTAGATGATCACAGCAATGCTCGAGGTTCTAAAATAGCCACGCAGTCGTCTGGCCTCTACTGGTATCCACTCGATCAGGATCTGGATCGTCTTCTCCTCGTGAATCTTTTCTCCAAAACTCAGATCTGGATCTGATCTGGAAGATCTTCAAAAGATCTTCTGAAGCTAGAGCAACAGCTTTTCGATAAATCTCTACAGCCTTCTAATTAGGAAGTCACCACGCCTTGGACAAGCACCAGATAGATGCCCAACCTCTTGGACATGAAGGGGGGAGGGAGAGGAGCAGAGGGGGCATTGAGAAGTGGAGGGATTTCATATTTTTGCTAGGTATTGAGCAGATTTTTTTAAAACCTTAGGCGCAGACAGGGTTTAAATAGACCCTACTGTGCCATGCAGTGCCACATCATTCGACCAATCAGAAAATTTTAATTAATTTTAAAAAAAAATTTATTAGTGGAGTGATATCATCTGATCATATTAGATAAGAATCCCACCAAATCGTCCTACTGTTGGCACCAACACTAGATAAACACAATGAGATTGGCGCCCAACAGTTTGAGTCGATCAAGGCATAGAGTCCTCATCTCATGGGACTCTATCCTTATCCACTTGGGGCGCATGCTATATCTGATTATGGCACCCACTTTGAGGGTAAAATTAGCAGGTGGACCCTCCATAAAAACTCTCCAATGACCTCTTGCCAAGTGGCCTTCAGTCCAAGGTCCATGGGTCAACGTTTGATCGATGTCCTAAAACAAAAATGGCAGGTAACAGGAATTAGCAGGTGTTGTCTTAAATTTATCTCATGAATTAAGACAAGACTTTTCTGAGCTGGACTGACTCCAGTCAGACTGATAGAAATCTTCTCAAGATTCTCTGGGTGAGTCAAATCACATTTAGCTTAGTCGAGATAGAAAAGATTACACGAGGAGAAAGTTAGGCTCAATCGTGTGCTAGCACGATTTTCTTGAACCTAATTAGATCTAATCCAAATCAATCAAACTGGGCTAGCTCGATTGATGACATCCAGATTCTAACTCTTGTTTGTGTAATCCAGTTAGGTTCATTTTCGTATGGTAATGAGACATGTTATGATCTCATCATCGACATCATCGAAACTCCTTTTGATGGACCAGAACTCTTCTGATTCAGACAATTAGAATGATCGATCATTAAGATCATTCTAATTGTTCTGAAAATTCATCAGTGATACTTAACAGTATATGATGGCAACCCATCAGAAATGAAGACGAACCTCTCGATGCAGCTACCTGTGTGATTGAGTTCCTCTATTATGAGTCCTGACTGAATTAGGGTTAATGTAAACTCATCAAACCCAACATCAGTCATATGAATCAATTGATTGATCCGAGTCCGATGTGAAACCCCAATGAAAAACTTTTTTCCATTATTTCACTCTGCCATGGCCATGGACTTAAGGATTCGATCTTTCGATCATCATAGAACTACTCCTCTCATCTACCGAGGTTGATAGATCCCTTCTTGGTGCGATCTGATTCCTATAATGAATATGCTACAGCCAACATACACCTCAAAATTTTGAATGGCTAGGAGATCGAGTTATGGTGTAGTCAAACTATAACACACTCAAGATGAACTATCGATGCACCTCAGGTCAAAGAACTAGACACACAGCTGCAGCATCGAGCTAGTCATCAACGAGAAGGTTGACTTCCTTATGACTGCTCGAGGTGGTCACGCTCAGTACTCTCGTTCTCAACGAATATCTGTACTTTCACTCTGATGTCTCCACACTGTAGACTCAAGACACATCTACCCTAAGGAAGCGATCGTACACCAACCTTCCAGATCGATCACCATCCTCGTGATGATCCTATGATCAGGAGCTGTTTATGAGTTAGTTATATAAATTCATGCCTTAAATTTTCAACTCTTGAAAATATGAATTAACATTCTTACTAACTCAAAGGATGTATCACAGATATAATGTACACAATGTGATAGTAGAATAATTTTTTTATTCATTTATAGTCAAAATTATAAATTTGCCCTTACATTTGTATAGGAATGTGTCAGCCAATCTGGCATCTAGAGCACACATCTAACAATAAGGTCAAACCTTATCAGGTTAGGATTCAAATTCAAACAGAACTGATCCTAATCCATATATGGTGTGGAGAAAGGGGGGCATGGGTTTCTTCATGCTAAAACAAAGTTGCATGTGGAATATGGGGCACGCTTCTCTCATGGGGTGCAGCATCATGGGGCGGTGCTAGGGAGAGAGAGTCCCAGTGTGGAATATAGGGCATGCTTCTCTTATGGGGTGTGGCATCATTGGGCGGCACTAGGGAGAGAAAGTCCCAATCAAACTGGGACTCTCTTGGTGCTTTATTAATCCCTCTCTTGGTGCTTTATTAATCCCTAACTAATTAGAAATTGGTTACACCCAAAGAGAGAAAAATCCTAATCCAACTAGGAACCTAATTAGATTCTAATCCAATTTGAAAATTAGTTGCATCTAAGTTCTAATCAAATGAGGAATTAGTCTTCCTTGTAATTGGATTATCATGCTTGATCTAATTAAATCCAAATCAAGCTTAATTGAATCCAATTTAATTAGACTTGATTCTAACCCCATTACTCAATCAAATTAAGCTAAATTACAATTCAATTAGTAGTTAATCCTCCTATAACTCACTAACTCTTAGTAAATTTCTTTATGATAATTTTTGTATTAGATTAATCATCAATCATATTGATAATTAGATCCAACTACGATTTGTAATCACAACTCGATCATCTGATCAGTCAAAAATCTCTACTGTGTGTAATCTCATAGGTTATATTCTGTCTCGTAGTGAGATATATCATGATCCCAATCACAATATTATTGAAACTCCTTTCAATGGGTTGGTACGATTCTAACTCTATCCATCAATGATTATCGATCATCAAGATGATGCTTGATAAGTCTCACAATCCATCAATGATACCTAGTGTATGTAGTGACAGTTCAGCAGAATGAAATTACTGAAGGTACAGTTATCGTGCGATTCAATCCTTCTATCATGAGTTCCGACTAGATAGAGATCATGAAAAACTCATCAAACTTTAATGTCAGTCATATGCAAGATTAGCTCGATTTGAGTTTATTTATGATTTTTTATGAAATTTTTTTTTTAATATTTATACTTGTTTCGATCGAAAATTTTCTGAACTCAGTCTTGCGAATCACATAGAACTTTTCTTTTTCTACTAAGATCAATAGATTTCATCGAGGTGCATTCTACTCCTAACAGTGAACGTGAACCTACGGTAGCCAACATACACCGCAAAGATTTAAATGGTTAGAAGATCAAGTATATGTGCAGTCAAACTGTAGTAGCCTCATTGCAAACAGTCGAGGCACCGTTGGTCAAATGACTACTTACACTACTGCAGCATCAAATAAATCACTAACGAGTAAGTAGATATCCAAGTGATTTCTCGTGCTGATCACTCTGAGTGAAAGTTGTTCTCTAATAACCACCTGCTTTCTCACTCCAGTGTCTCCATATTACAGACTCGAGACATATCTGTCCGAAAGAAAAGTGATCCTTACACTAATCTAATTGGATCAATCATCATCTTCTATGATGATCTCTCGATCGGAAACCTTTAGAAATTAACCATCAATAATATATGTCTCAAATTCTCAACACTTTGAGAATATATATTATTATCTGTTAATTTTTTGGACGAATCATGAACACATAAAAACATGATTGAAATAAAAACTACCATTTTATTAATGAATAAAATTTATAATTACAAGTTTATGCCCTAAAATTACAATATGCATTAGCCAATAATTGGCTTCTAGGCACACATCTAACACTATTCTGTTACATCATAGTGATCACGGAGATTGTTATCTTGGAAGTTGTGAGTCAGGAGGCCTTTGACATGGCAACTTTTTTGATGGGCCTTACCCTGTAGAAGGTATTCGAACCTGGAAGCTTACTCAAACTGGTGCTTTCTCTATCAAATCCGTCCACAGATTTCTAAATAATGGGGGTGTGCCTTTGTCCATTTATAAGATTATCTGGAGGGCCTCCATACTCGAAAAGGTTAAAGGCTTTCTGTGGCTGGTATTAAGAAACAAAGTGAATACAGGGGAGGTACTGGCAAAGAAGGGATGACAGATTAGCTCAGACCGTGCTTTGTGTAGAACAAGATTATAGAGTCAGATATCCCGTCTCGTACTTAAATGCCCCTTCATGCATAGTCCATGAACCGCTATCAAAGTTCAACTTAAAATCAGAGGATGGCCTAGTAACCTCAGAAGTCAGTGGATGGATTGGAGATTAAAGAAACTTATGGCTCTTGCTAGAAGGATTGGGAACAACTTATAGTCGCAGCCTGCTAAGAGGTTTGGAAAGAAAGGAATAGAAGGATCTTTCTAAAGAAATCCAGCACCATCTACTCAACTCTGCAAAGAATTCTTATCATGTTTCACTGTTGGCAGCACCTTTGCTCCAACAAGCATCTTGACAATCATCACTACCTTTGGAATTATTTGGTCCCTCTTATTCACAAAAGTCAATACAGAAGACCCAATTCTACCTGAAGCAGGTGGTGCAGCCCTCTCATTTGGATCCTATTTGATCTGATCGAGGAGAAGAAAAATTTTCTTCAACCTACTTAACTCAGATCTCTCAAAAGAAAAACAAATAATGGAAGAATTACAAAAATAGGACTTAAATTGTCATTTCTTTCTTTAATTAATTCTTCATATATATATATAAACCAAGGTATATATTCCTTATTTATAATAATAAGATTCGCCCTTCCATAATTTGAGTCAGATTTCTCTTCTTGTCTTTTAAAAGGACATCCATTCTTGAATAGATTGAACTCCTCTTTCTAGCTTAAATAAGATTAGATCTCTAAAAAATATGATGAATGTAAAAAAAAAAAATCATAAAAAATATTAAAATTTTAGAAAATAGATCTCGATTTTTATATCAAATTTTTTTTTTTTATCATTCCATCTAATTCTTTATAGGTTGGAAGATAACTTCCGATCAAAATATTTTTCAAAAAAGAAAATTTCAATTTGATCAGTCTGCTTTGAAGCCTAAAATATGAAATTTTGATCCGATTTATCCCTCAAGGGGCTATCCCAAAGTTGTACATTTTGAAAGACTACCCAATTTGAAGAAAAAGATCATTAAAATCAGACATTGCAGGACTAAGTTATGGCCTTCAGAAGTTTAGCTTGTGAATTGGCTTTTCGATGTGGTGGATTTTGTTTCTGTATCCTATCCAACTATACCCATGGTGGCTAAAATGGTTCACATCAAGTTTGATGATCCTCCTAGATTACTTTTAGAGTCTCTTTAGCATTTTGGCTTCTTATTTCTGTTTTAATACAAAAGCTATAATCTGATTGTCTGACTCTACCCCACCTTCCTTTCATTTTGTCTTTTATCTCCTGTATATACTTTTGCTTCTTTCTATATTGAAAGCCAGGTGGCTCTTTGCCTCCTTCTACATCAAGGAAAAAACAACTAGGAATAACAAGGTCACTCTGCCACATCATTATTCCTTGCATGGCTTGTGGTTGCAACTCCATCAGTACTCCCGTCAATTGTAAGCACAATGAAGTTATAAATCAGTGCCATCTGTGATATAGATCACATGTTTCTTTGCAGAAGCATGAGTAGAAGATAGAATACTGCTCCTACGTCCACAAAGATAATCTTCTTTGGGACCACTTCTAAAAAGCCAATAATGGTGAGAGGTCATGTTCTAATCCAACATGAGCAACCATAGATGCACATCTCTAATTAAATTAGTAGTTTTCTGACCCAACCTATCATTTACCCAAAACACCGTCCATGACTCACCTTGAAAAGTAATTAAGTCCAATCATAAGGCATCGATGACACTTCCTCTCGATACATATCTTCATGTAATTTCTTGCAAAAACAAATTTCTCCATGTAAACTTAAGATGGATGTGAGTTGCATATGATAGTTATAACAGAAGTGTTCAGTTTCTGATCAAAGTCCAATATCAAGTTTTGGAGAATGAAACCACTTTGGTCATCCTTCATATCTCATCTAAAACCACATTGCTTTATAAACATTTTTTGGTCTGCACCCACAAGACCAGTGATTTTCTCACCAACTTCTGTAGAGCTAGAAGGTTCATGCAGCTGTTCTTTGCAGCCGATACCCTTGCCTAATTCAGGATATGCATGATTCCTATCAATTTCCATGAAATATCTATCTTGAGGTTTATAGAAACATCATTGCTAATCTCCTATCAGAATTCAAGTCTTAGGAACATGGCCTTCTTTCTTTAACCATGAATATATGCTATCCAAGGTCAAATATATGTCTTTCAATGGAACATGTGATGCATCCAGCAAGAAAGAACTCATGAAACTTCCCATCCAACTCTATCAAGCTACAGCCAGGAGTCTTCTTAACTCCTCTGTCTCTCATCATCCTCCGAAACACCTTCTTCACATTATCTCATTTGTTTTTGTTATCATACATACTTGATAGGAGCACATTGATACCACTATCTGCAGGATCCAAACCTAATAGTTTATTCCCTGCATGCTTACCCAATTCTACATTACCATGCATCTGGCATGCATTAGGAAGAGCATCCACCCTGCTACATCTGGTTCCATTAGCATTGTAACAGCCCAGTTACTTGGGCCTGTAGTCCAGACGGCCCAACAGCACAAAAAAAAAAAAAAAAATCAGAGGAGGAGGAAGACTCCTAGCCGGAGTCTTCTTCCTTCACGATTCCGGCAAAATCGGACTCAAAGAGTCCGGCTAGGGTAGGAAACCTCCGCTATAAGATCCCCCGTCCTCTCTTAGGAAATTACAACAAAAATTTCGAAGTAAATCAAGGGATTTGAGGGATTTTTCTCAAAGATTTCCGTGGTGGTTGATCAGAAGAAAAAGGGGTCGCCGGAGCTGTTTTTGGCCGTCGGAACAAGGTATGTTCCTTCTTCCTTCCTTTCGGTCTAGTCTCTCCGATCATGGGGTGTTCGGAAGCCGGCGAAGAGCCGGTTCGGGCTCAAACAGGGATACCCTGTTTGTGTGACTTTTCTTCTTTCTCCACCGCCGGCAACGAGGAGGGTGGCACTGCCGCCGACACGGTAGCATCGCCGGCGTCGGGACGTTGCCGGGGAAGGTGGCCGGAGGCGCTCTCTTGGCCGGGATGAAGGGAGACATTCGAATGGGGTTCGGGTTCCCTGTTTTCAAACGTGGAGAAGAGAAGAAGAAGAAGCCTCTTCTCTCTTCTCTAAATAAAAAAAAATAATAATAATAAATAATATATATATAATAATAATAATAATGAATAAAATTAAAAATACATATATATATATATAATAATAATAATAATGAATAAAATTAAAAAGTACATATATATATATAATATAATTATATATATATATACATACATATATATATATATATAAAAGGGGGGACATGGGTATGAGTCAGATAACTTCAATAAATATAAAAAAAAAAAAAAAATTTTTTGGTTAAATTAATTTATTTTTGTTTGATAGGAGAATAGTCTAACGATCAGGGAGACAACGAGTAGGGCTTGATTTTCGGACTATAAGGTTGTGAATTTGAATTCTCAATTATCGAGGTAAGAATCATTATACATGATCATCATCACATGTATATATTATTTTACTGATAGTTTTGCATCGTTGGATTTGAAATTAATGAATTTATCATATGTAAAATGTTGACATTTACTTGTGTGGTTGCGAGCATGAATATATTTTCATCAAAGCATATGATGGCATGATTATATAGTTATGATATGTTTATTTTGAGTACACTGCAAAATTTGAATTGATTAATGAAGTCAAATATTATAATTTCATGAAAATGAGAAGAAAGAGAAATATGGTTTGGACTGGCCTTGTCATGTGGAATAGCTTGCCAGGAGCTTATGCCTGGGACAGCCCCCACAGGCTTATGTGTGAAAGAATATGATCCGAGAAAGATCATGAAGAATCTGATCCGAGAAAGATCGTGAATGATTTGATCCGAGAAAGATCATGGCCACTTTGATCCGAGAAAGATCATGAATATTTCGATCCAAGGAAGATCACAGAAATTGATTCGAATAAAAGATCGTCGCATGGTCCCGGTAGTCCAAAGTCAAAAAAGAATAAAAGGTTGTCATTCCAAAGATGTGAAGAATGAAACATATAATATGAAATTCAAACAATGAATGAAGATTTCACCTGATGATGTATGATGATATATATATGCATATTTGTGACAATATTCCAGTTATTATATACCTATGTGTTTTCTCAATTGTATTGGTTTTAGAAATATTAATTTTATCTACTAGTTTGATGTACATGTGCAGTGATTCTTACTGAGCTAGAGAAGCTCATATTTCTTTCTTATTTTTTTTCAGACCTACAGGATGCGTAGTTTGGGCGGTTTGGGCGAGAGCAAATAAGAACTGAAGTCTTAGTAATTTAGTTAGTTTAAATTCTTTGATGCCAAAGAACATTTGAATAATTGTATTGAACAAGTTTGCTTTCGATTTGAAGCTGTGACATCGATTGATTGTTTTGATATTTAATTGGTTATTTAAAATTTGAAGTGTTAAATTTTAGGCCTTACATGATCCTAGGGTGCTGCTCTAGGGTTTGTGTGGCCGTGTCATGTGCCCAACTCATGTGTTGGGTTTGGGGCGTGACAGAGTGGTATCAGAGCCTAGGTTTAGGAATCCTAAGGTTTATTTTAGAAAGAGAGTATATGGGTAGAATTTTAGATGAAAATTGACTAATATGAAATATTATTCTTAAATTCTTGACTAAAGTGAAACTGTGTAGGTTGTCATGGCAAGAGGGACTGAGCGTGGGCGAAATCGGAGACCTACTCGTTTTGCGGATGGCTCTAGTGCTTGGGAGTCAGCTACACCACAAGAAAATGCTCCACCCTCATCGGATGATGAAGCACCACAACAAGAACATCTTATTGAGCCTGCTGAGGTCACTCCCGGAGAAGAAACTCCAGGAGAACCTGAAATTCAACTTGGGGAACAAATTACTGCAGCTCAGTTAATGCAAGTACTGGTTCAACAACAAGTGGCTGCGAGGGCAGATATGAGGAGGATATTGGAGGTGCAACAGGGACAACAACAGCAGATCATACAACAAATATTTCAGGAGCGGCAGTCCCAGCAGCAACAAGGAGCTGGAAATCAGTACGAACGTCGAATCAATTTATTAGACTTTAAAAAATATGCACCACCGGCATTCTCAGGGACCTCAAATCCTATGGAAGCAGAAAACTAGCTAAAAGCAATAGAGAAAGTTTTTCATGCTTTGAGATGTCCTGTTGAGGACAAGGTCACGTTTGCCACATTTATGTTACAAGGTGAGGCAGCCGATTGGTGGGAGATGGAGATTGAAAAGTTAGGGCCAAATGATGTACCTTTTACATGGAAAGAATTTAGAAAGGTTTTCTATGAGAAGTATTTTCCCCAGAGTATCCGACTCCAAAAATTTTGAGAGTTTGATCGACTGGTTCAGGGCCACATGACAGTTGCTCAATATGCAGCCAAATTTGAAGAATTGTCAAGATATGCCCCTGCATTGATAGCTGAGGAAAATGTTCGAGCCAAAAAATTTGAGAATGGATTAAGGGATAGAATCCAACAGTTGGTGACCGTTTTTGAGCTGCCCACTTATAAGGAAGTTGTCAACAAATGCTTAATAATAGAAAAAGGACTCAATGATGCTCAGGTAGCAAGAGAGAAAAGTATGAAGAAAAGAGGTTGAGTAATTGATTCTCAAAGTCAAAGTAGCAGAGCCTTCAAACCAAAGACCCCAAAATCAAGCCAGACTGCCACTGAAGGTAAAGTACAACCTCAAGGGAGCCCTATATGTTATAGGTGTGGAGGACCTCATTTTAGACAAGATTGTACGTGGCCCAGGGGACAATGTTACAAATATGGACGAGATGGTCATAAAGCAATTGTTTGCCGCAGTGGAGGAGGAGTACAGAGTCAGCAGATGCCTCAAAATTATCATAATACTCCCGCAAATCGAGCACCCTAAGATGTACAAAGACAAGATGTGGGACAACAAAAATCAAAGACCCAAGGACGAGTCTATGCACTTACACAACAGGATGCAAATGCTTCTAACTCAGTGGTGACAGGTACTGAATCGATCTCCTAAAAGTTCTTTTACATATATGTCATGAAATACTATATGCTTAGATATATAAGGACATATAGCCCTGAATGATAAATGAATATATGACAGGTATGATCAAAATTGCATCCAACAATGTCTATGCTCTATTTGATCCTGGAGCTACCCACTCTTTTATAGCAACTAGTTTTATTAAGAAGACCAATGAGATGTCTCCTACACCTTTAGAAAATAATCTCTGTGTCTGCACATCAAGTGGAGAGGTGATCTTGGTTAATTCAAGTTGCAAAGATTGTGTACTGAGTATTGAGGATAGGAAGATGAAAGCAGACTTATTAGTCTTAGAGATGAAGGACTTTGATCTAATTTTGGGGATGGATTGGTTAGCAGCATATCATGCTACAGTTGACTGCTTCCAAAAGACAATAATGTTTCAAATTTCAGATCAGTCAGAGTTTAGTTTTAAGAGTACTAAACCCTTCTTTCACCAGAAGTTCATCTCAGCTATTCATGCTCAGAAATTTCTTAGAAAAGGATGTGAAGGATTTCTAGCCACTGTATTAGAAACTCAGAATGAGAAACTCAAGTTAGAGGATATCTCTATTGTGAAAGAATTTTCTGATGTTTTTCCAGATGACCTGCCTGGACTACCTCCTGATCGAGAGATTGAATTTTCTATCAATTTGATTCCTGGTATGAGTTCAGTTTCTAAAGCCCCTTATCGAATGGCTCCAGCAGAATTGAAGGAATTACAAAAGCAATTACAAGAGTTGTTGGACAAAGGATTCATTAGACCTAATGTGTCACCTTGGGGAGCTCCAGTACTTTTTGTAAAGAAGAAAGATGGTAGCCTTCGGCTTTGCATAGATTATCGAGAATTAAACAAGATAACGGTGCGAAACAAATATCCTTTACCACGAATCGATGACTTGTTTGATCAGTTGCAAGGGGCTCAGATTTTCTCAAAAATTGATCTTCGTTCTGGCTACCATCAGTTGAAGATACAGCCTGGAGACATACCAAAAATAGCCTTTCGGACTAGATATGGGCATTATGAATTTTTGGTCATGCCTTTTGGTCTGACCAATGCACCGGCAGCCTTTATGGATCTTATGAATCGAGTGTTTGCATCATACTTGGATCAATTTGTAGTTGTATTTATTGATGACATTTTGATTTACTCGAAAAGCTCACTCGAGCATGAAGAACATTTGAGGATTGTATTACAAACTTTGAGGAAAAAGAAGCTGTATGCAAAGCTACAAAAATGTGAATTCTGGATGAACAGCGTTACTTTTCTCGGGCATGTCATCTCCAAGGAGGGTATCTCAGTTGACCCAAGGAAAGTGGAGGCAGTAGTTGACTGGAGCCAACCTACTAACGTATCAGAGATACGCAGCTTTTTGGGATTAGCTGGCTATTATCGAAGGTTTGTGGAAGGTTTCTCTAGTATTGCCATGCCTCTATCTCGTCTAACACAGAAACAAGTAAAGTTTGAATGGACAGACGAATGTGAGCAAAGCTTTCAAGAGTTAAAAAGATGATTAGTGACTGCTCCAATCTTAACCATTCCATCTGGTACAGAGGGTTTCACTATTTATAGCAATGCTTCTCGTAAAGATCTCGGTTGTGTTTTGATGCAAAAAGAAAAGGTGATAGCTTATGCTTCTAGACAATTAAAATCTTATGAGCGGAATTATCCTACTCATGACTTAGAATTAACAGCTGTGGTCTTTGCTTTAAAAATATGGAGGCATTACTTATATGGAGAGCATTGCGAGATTTTCACGGATCATAAAAGCTTAAAATATATCTTTACTCAGAAGGAGTTAAATTTGAGACAAAGAAGGTGGCTGGAACTACTGAAGGACTATGACATGACAATAAACTATCATCCCGGGAAGGCAAATGTTGTAGCCGATGCTCTAAGTAAAAAATTTTCTGATGAATTGGCTGCTCTAATTACCTCATAAAAGTCTATATTGCTGGATTTGGAGAAATCAGAAATTGAAATACGACCACATGATTCTCAAGTTCAGCTTGCAAATTTTGTACTATAGCCTACTTTGATTGAAAAGATTAAAGCAGCTCAAAAGGAGGATTCAGAGTTACAAAAGGTCATAGATGCAGTGAAATCCGGTATACAGACAAAATTTTGGATACATGAGGATGGGTCATTGAGATTTGATAACAGACTATGTGTTCCCAAGATTTCAGGATTAAGAGACGAGATCCTAGAGGAAGCTCACTGTTCGGCTTACACTATGCATCCTGGAAGCACAAAAATGCATCAAGATTTGAAAAGAAATTTTTGGTGGTCTGGTATGAAAAGGGATATTGCACAATTTGTAGCCCAATGTTTGGTATGTCAACAAGTAAAAGCTGAACATCAAAGACCAGCAGGACCACTGCAGTCTCTTCTTATTCCTCAGTGGAAATGAGAGCATATTACTATGGATTTTGTGACTGGATTACCTAAAACGCTTCGAAATAATAATGCTGTATGGGTAATTGTTGATCGATTGACGAAATCAGCACACTTCTTACCCTTTCGGGTTGGTCTTTCCTTAGAAAGATTGGCAAGCTTGTATATAGAGCAGATAGTACGACTGCATGGAGTACCAGTTACTATTGTGTCAGATCGAGATAGTAGATTTGTTTCTCAGTTTTGGAAGAGTCTTCATAAAGCTCTTGGAACCAAGTTAAATTTTAGTACAGCTTTTCATCCTCAAACTGACGGACAATCAGAACGAACCATACAGATCCTAGAGGATATGTTAAGAGCTTGTGTCATGGACCTAGGCGGAGCATGGGATAATCACTTATCATTGGTTGAGTTCGCTTATAATAATAGTTACCAAGCAAGCATTCAGATGGCTCCTTTCGAGGCATTATATGGAAGAAAATGTAGATCGCCCATTTGTTGGGATGAGGTAGGGGAAAGAAAATTGTTGGGACCAGAAATAGTGCAGCAGACAGTGGAAAAAGTACACATGATCCAGGAACGACTTCGTACGGCTCAGAGCAGGCAAAAGAGTTATGCTGATAATAGAAGAAGGGAACTGAAATTTCAGGTAGGCGATCATGTTTTTCTGAGAGTTTCTCCCACTAAAGGTGTAATGAGATTTGGAGTTCATGGTAAGTTGAGTCCAAGGTATATTGGTCCTTTTAAAATTTTAGACAGGATTGGAGAGGTTGCATATCGATTGTATTACCGCCGGCTTTATTTGGTGTTCATGATGTGTTTCATGTATCGATGTTGGGGAAGTATATTCCAGATCCAAGTCATGTGGTGAGTTATGAACCTTTGCATCTTCAGAAGGATATGACTTATGAAGAATATCCAGTACGGATTGTTGACAAGAAAGATCAGGTGTTACGACATCGAATTATTCCTTATGTGAAGATCCAATGGAGCAATCATAGCGAGAGAGAGGCTACATTGGAACTCGAGACAGAAATGAAGATCAAGTATCCACAACTTTTTGGAAACTCAGGTATGTAAATTTCGAGGATGAAATTTTTTTTAAGGGGGGGAGATTGTAACAGCCCAGTTACTTGGGCCTGTAGTCCAGACGGCCCAACAGCACAAAAAAAAAAAAAAATCAGAGGAGGAGGAAGACTCCTAGCCGGAGTCTTCTTCCTTCACGATTCCGGCAAAATCGGACTCAAAGAGTCCGGCTAGGGTAGGAAACCTCCACTATAAGATCCCCCGTCCTTTCTTAGAAAATTACAACAAAAATTTCGAAGTAAATCAAGGGATTTGAGAGATTTTTCTCAAAGATTTCCGTGGTGGTTGATCAGAAGAAAAAGGGGTCGCCGGAGCTATTTTTGACCGTCGGAACAAGGTATGTTCCTTCTTCCTTCCTTTCGGTCTAGTCCCTCCGGTCATGGGGTGTTCGGAAGCCGGCGAGGAGCCGGTTCGGGCTCAAACAGGGATACCTTGTTTGTGTGACTTTTCTTCTTTCTCCACCGCCGGCAACGAGGAGGGTGGCACTGCCGCTGACACGGTAGCATCGCCGGCGTCGGGACGTTGCCGGGGAAGGTGGCCGGAGGCGCTCTCTTGGCCGGGATGAAGGGAGACATTCGAATGGGGTTCGGGTTCCCTGTTTTCAAACGTGGAGAAGAGAAGAAGAAGAAGCCTCTTCTCTCTTCTCTAAATAAAAAAAAAATAATAATAAATAATATATATATATATATATAATAATAATAATGAATAAAATTAAAAATACATATATATATAGATATAATAATAATAATAATGAATAAAATTAAAAAGTACATATATATATATAATATAATTATATATATATACAACATATATATATATATATATATAAGGGGGGACATGGGTATGAGTCAGATAACTTCAATAAATATAAAAAAAAAAATTTTTTTTTGGTTAAATTAATTTATTTTTGTTTGATAGGAGAACAGTCTAACGATCAGGGAGACAACGAGTAGGGCTTGATTTTCGGACTATAAGGTTGTGAATTTGAATTCTCAATTATCGAGGTAAGAATCATTATACATGATCATCATCACATGTATATATTATTTTACTGATAGTTTTGCATCGTTGGATTTGAAATTAATGAATTTATCATATGTAAAATGTTGACATTTACTTGTGTGGTTGCGAGAATGAATATATTTTCATCAAAGCATATGATGGCATGATTATATAGTTATGATATGTTTATTTTGAGTACACTGCAAAATTTGAATTGATTAATGAAGTCAAATATTATAATTTCATGAAAATGAGAAGAAAGAGAAATATGGTTTGGACTGGCCTTGTCATGTGGAATAGCTTGCCAGGAGCTTATGCCTGGGACAGCCCCCACAGGCTTATGTGTGGAAGAATATGATCCGAGAAAGATCATGAAGAATCTGATCCGAGAAAGATCATGAATGATTTGATCCGAGAAAGATCATGGCCACTTTGATCCGAGAAAGATCATGAATATTTTGATCCGAGGAAGATCACAGAAATCGATCCGAATAAAAGATCGTCGCATGATCCTGGTAGTCCAAAGCCAAAAAGGAATAAAAGGTTGTCATTCCAAAGATGTGAAGAATGAAACATATAATATGAAATTCAAACAATGAATGAAGATTTCACCTGATGATGTATGATGATATATATATGCATATTTGTGACAATATTCCAGTTATTATATACCTATGTATTTTCTCAATTGTATTGGTTTTAGAAATATTAATTTTATCTACTAGTTTGATGTACATGTGCAGTGATTCTTACTGAGCTAGAGAAGCTCATATTTCTTTCTTATTTTTTTTCAGACCTACAGGATGCGTAGTTTGGGCGGTTTGGGCGAGAGCAAATAAGAACTGAAGCCTTAGTAATTTAGTTAGTTTAAATTCTCTGATGCCAAAGAACATTTGAATAATTGTATTGAACAAGTTTGCTTTCGATTTGAAGCTGTGATATCGGTTGATTGTTTTGGTATTTAATTGGTTATTTAAAATTTGAAGTGTTAAATTTTAGGCCTTATATGGTCTTAGAGTGCTGCTCTAGGGTTTGTGTGGCCGTGTCATGTGCCCAACTCAGATGCTGGGTTTGGGGCGTGACAAGCATGATCCTTGTTCCTTACCAACTCATAGGCTTCTTCCAGGAGCTCAAAGTTACCAAGCGGATCTATCTGGCATGCATGACATACTGCCTTGCGTACCATACCAAACATGAATTTCATGTCTTTGAAATGCTTATGACCTTCAACAACTAAGCCAGCATGATCACATTACTCTTCTTCATGTATTCATGCACCAAACTTCCAGTCTCAAATGTCCCAATTGCGAAATGCTGGAAGCATAGTGATCGTAGCGACCTCATTCACTCGGATATTCACCGATGGTATGTGGTAGAAAAAGCTTCGATGCCTTATCAGGCAGGCCTTCCTGCAAGTATCAATCAATCATCATACTCCAACAAACCACATCTAGTTGACATAACTCATCAAACACTTTCCTTGTAGAATTCAACAACCCATTTTTCGCACAAAGGTGCATCAAACCATTCTGTATGAGCCTACTTGCACACTCGACCTAGTTCCTCCCTTTGAAAGTTACAACACCAAGATGGGTCCATCACCACGGAGTGCCTTCATGTCCCGATGATCCTCACTCTGCAGTTTACACTCCGTACTCATGTTGAAGTTTATGTCATTGCCTTGATTGCATCTAATGAAGTCATGGACCACACAATAGGCCATGATAATTCTCATGCTAAAGTGCCTGTCATGCTTGCAAGAACTGCGGTCAGAAGAACATGCAACCATGACATTCTAGGTGTCCATCCCTTTCTATTTTAGTGCATATAACAAGACTAGGTAATGTTACCACTGAAAGGATGATTTGGCTTAGACCGTTGAGCTAGAGTCGGAAAGAGATGATGTGGTGCTTCCTAGATGGCTGGACGAAACCTTCGGGAGATGCATGTTCCGGCACCCGATCCCTGATCCATCCTGTCGGCCAGATCCTGCAAAAGCATCAGAAATAAAGAAGTCATCGCACTGGAGGGTTCTTCGATGGTGGATCCTCTAATACCTAAGTCAGTACTTCGTGGAAGCAAGCAGAAGAGGTTTAAGTTCTCAAGAAGAAATTAGTGGAGATGTAGAGTTGAGTATGAGGTGAGATGGAGTTTTAGATAGAATGTGAAGATCCGGCGGATGCCGTATGGAGCAGGAGAATGTTTTGATGGAGTTAGAATTGCTCAGAGTTCTGTGAGAGAGGCGGTCCAATTCGTGTGAAAGCTGTCTCCAGAAAAGGGCAGGCAAAATAAGTCTTCATTTACCTAGAGGGCTCCGAGGAGTTTGGATTTTATAAACGAGGATGAATACTTATCATCTAGGAGGATGCACATCATTTTTCCCCTCGAGGGCTGCGGAGGCACGCTCGACTCATTAAGAGAAAATGATTTCAGTGTTTTAGAGTTTGTTGAGACTATAAATTTTAGTGAGTAGAGGAATAGAGTAGAGGAGTGGCCGGTCATTTATTGTCTAGTGAGTAGAAGATTTTGGAACTCTTTCGACACAGTCGTAAAAGTCTAAGTGGCCACCATTCAGTGATTGCGTTGGCATTCTCCAACATGAATAAATGCGAGGCTGTTATTGGGTCGCCAGCGCCACGTTGAAAAGAACATTCCTGGTGTATCAAGTAATATTCACATTATTTTTTTCCAGATATAAAAAATGGATCAACCACTCGGTAGAGCTAGTCAAAAGCCCTTCTGCTCTCCTTCTATTTCTCAATCTCAGTCTCAACGAAATGGTTTTTGTGTGAAAAATGTTTTCAGTTGTCCTCTGTTATGTTACACTATTAATCATTTTTTCCTTTTTTTTTTTTTCCTGAAGGAATCTAATGCACCAGCACTGCTTCTTTCTTTTTGATCGCCATGTTTTGGCCACTCTAGAGTGCTGTTATTTTTATTCTCTATTACACAGTACATTTTCTCCATCTTCTGTAAATTTTCTTTCTTTCTACACTAAAATTTAGTTGACCAACATCTTCTTTTCATTAAAAAAAAAAAGTCAAAGGGCAAGTAATTTATTTACTAGCGTGCTATCTGTTCACAATATGATGAGGACTTGTCCAGCAGCGCTCGACCGAGAATTGGGGCAAGATTGCAATTCCCCCACCATGATCAGAGACAAAGTTGACATGACGGCGAGCAATGTTTTTCTTTTTTTTAAAAAAAAATGAAGAAAGAGGCGCTAACATTTCACTTATGCATCCCAGTTGCACCTTTCACACGAAAGAATGATCAATTTTTTTTTACAACATTAGTTATTAAATCATGTTTTACATAACTTTTAAAGCATTTCCTTCCATGCATACCATAGATCATAAAACTGACATGGTACTTGAAATATTATACAAAATGTGATCCAATGGTTTAGGTTGCAAAAAAAAGAACAATTATTCTTTCGTTTGAAAGATGCAATCCAAATCCTTCGCCCATGTGGTACTCGGCCCGTGAATAACATGGCATTCGGTCCGACAGTAGTGCCAACCCACTTCACTTTGTTCACAGAGTCCCATAACATGGCATTTTTGCATGCATTGATACAAATTGGGGGGTAATTGAACCTTCGATAAACCGACATAAATCCATTAGGGTCTCCAAGCTGCTACGACATTCCAAAGGATCTACTATTAAGGGCAGAAAGCTGCATTTGAGGGTAAAATTAAGTATAAACAAGAAAGCAAAGAAAAAGCCAACATGATCATGGAATCAGGGCGTGGGGTCAAACTGAGCCGAGGAACACACCAACTTGACCACCATGGCATCAGGCCATGGACTCAAACTAGTACAGGGCCATGACCCAAAATTAAGCTGAGAAAGAGGCCAATATGACCACATAGGGAAAGCGAATTTTGTTCTTATCTGGAAAAAATATTTCTAGGCTGTTGGAGTCTACGGTATGGTGCCAGGGGCTAATTCAATTGGCAGTTTCTTATATTTTCATATGATATGGCCCCTATATTTAATCTTTTCCCACAATTCCTAGAAGACAAATCTTGGCCAGACTAGATAAACATTCCTGATATTATCTCAACTTATTCAGCCAATTAAGTAGAAATAAGGATGAAATTGCTATCCACACACACACACACACACACACACATATATATATATATATATATATATATATATATATACACACACACACATATACGTAAACATACATAAATACATTCATAACATATATGCATGATTGTTGGCACCTACATCTTGATTGTTGGCGCCTACAATGAAGATGTAGGTGCCGCATGAAGACACTTTTCTGAAAATTTTTTTCTCCTATTTTATATTTAAATTTTATTAATTTATTAATTCTGATTCTGTAAATGAAGAAGGAGGAAGAAGAGGATGCAAATCAAAGAAAAAAAATCTTCTGACGCCTTTATGTATGATTGTATGCGTCTATATCTTGATTGAAGGTGCCTACAATCAAGATGTAGGCGCCTACAATTATGCATGAATGTGCCTTCCTAAAGATTTTTTTTCTCTGATTTTAGGTTTAAACTTTGTTGATTTATTAACTCTGTTTCGTGAATGAAGTAGGAGGAAGAAAAAGACGCGGGTCGGAGAAAAAAAAAATCTTCAGAAAGATGTCTTCATGCATGATTGTAGGCGCCTTCATGCATGATTGCAGGCACCTACATCTTAATTGTAGATGCATACAATCAAGATGTAGGTGCCTACAATCGTGAAGGCACCTTCCTAAAGATTTTTTTCTCTGAATGTAAGTTTAAATTTTGTTGATTTGTTAACTCCTATTTCGTGAATAAAGGAGAAGGAAGAAGAGGTCGCGGGTCCGAGAAAAAAATCCTTAGGCATCTTCATGCATGGTTGTAGGTGGCTACATCTTGATTGTAGGCGCAACTTGATTGTAGGCGTCTACATCTTGATTGTAGGCGCCTACAATCATACATAAAGATGCCTTCTTGAAGGTTTTTTTCTTTAATTTTAGGTTTAAATTTTATCGATTTATTAACCTTATTCTGTAAACGAAGGAGGAAGAAGAGGATGCGGATTGGAGAAAAAAAAAATCTTCAAACACCTTCATGTATGGTTGTAGGCAGCTACATCTTGATTGTTAGTGCAACTTGATTGTAGGCGCCTACATTTTGATTGTAGGCTCCTACAATTAAGATGTAAGTGCTTACAATTATGTTGAAGGCACCTTTCTGAAGATTTTTTTTTTCAATTTTAAATTTAAATTTTGTTGATTTGTTAACCCCTCCTCAAACCAAGAGGAATCCTTGAGTATCCACATATATCATGGCGGACCACCACCATTCCAAATATCATGCATCCCGAGCCCCCCGATATCATGCCACTGCTATGCCGCTTTTTGACGAACCATTGCTCCCTCACTATCCCAGCAAGGCATCCCCTAAATCTCATCCTGGGGGTTCCAAATGATCGAGTAGCATTGCAAAATTTGGCCAAGCCAAATCCTTCGCAGCACTATGCCACGCCCATGTCGGCATCCCCTGTGACATGCCTGCGGATAAGCTCGTGACAATTCTCCCCTACTCAAGCTGTCGACGTCCTCGTCGACGTCCAAGCCACTACTTGAACATTAGTCACCATAGCCAAATTTTCACTGCAGTAACTATAAATATGATTCCTCAAGTCAGAGACCCACAGTCTTGATGTCCTTGATCCTTTCTCCACCACTGAGAATCCATCATCCACACTACACTGACTCTTCCACAAAACCAAACAGCTTCACCATCCAACACCAACCTCTGCTTTTGTCTTCCTCCAATGGTCTTCTAACCTTCAATTACATGGCATTCCTTGGACTCTTCCAAAGCATAACTTTCGATTGCCCCAATCTAAGAGGGGTCACTGCATTTTCTAAGCTTGCTGCAGTCCTTTGACCATCAACTTAATTGAAAACTTTGTGGCACTCCTTGAACTCTTCCGAGGCTTTACTCTCGATTTCTCCAATCTAAGAGCTGCCATTGCCTCAATCGAAGCAAAATCCATTATCAGAAACACAAAATGGCACTCCTCGGACCGTAAATAAAGGAGGATGAGAAGGATATGGGTCGGAGAAAAAAAATCTTTTGGAAGGCACCTTCATGCATGATTGTAGGCACCTTCATGCATGATTATAGGTGCTTACATCTTGATTGTAGGTGCCCACATCTTGATTGTAGGCACCCACAATCGATTGTAGGTACATACAATCAAGATGTGGGTGCCACAATCATGCATGAAGCATATTCTTGAAGATTTTTTTATCTGATTTTAGGTTTAAATTTTTTTGATTTATTAACCAATATTCCATGAATGATGAACAAGGAAGAAAAGGATACGAGTCGGAGAAAAAAACCTTCAGATGCCTTCATGCATGATTATAGGCACCTACATCTTGATTGTAGGCGCTTACAATCAAGATATAGGCACCTACAATCATGCATGAAGGCGCCTCTCTGAAGATTTTTTTTTCTGATTTTAGATTTAAATTTTATTGATTTATTAATCACTATTTTGGGAATGAAGGAGGAAGAAGAGGATGCGGATCAGAGAAAAAAAATTTTCAGGAGCCTTCTGATTGTAGGTGGTTACATCTTGATTGTAAGCGCAAATATCTTGATTGTAGGTGGCTACAATCAAGATGTAGGTGCCTATAATCTTGTATGAAGGCATCTTTCTAAAGATTTTTTTCTCTGATTTTAGGTTTAAATTTTATTAATTTTTTAACTCCTATACCGTGAATAAAGAAGGAGGAAGAAGAGGATGTGGGTCGGAGAAAAAAAATCTTCAGCACCTTTATGCACGATTGTAGATGCCTGCATCTTGATTGTAGGTGCCTACAATAAAGATGTAGGTGCCTACAATCATGCGTGAAGGCATCTTCCTGAAGATTTTTTTTTTAGTTTTAGGTTTAAATTTTATTGATTTATTAACCCATATTCCATGAATGAAGGAGGAAGAAGAGGATGAGGATCGGAGAAAAAAATCTTCAGAAAAATGCCTTCATGCATGATTGTAGGCGCCTACATCTTGATTGAAGGTGCCTACAGTCAAGACGTAGGCGCCTACAATCATGCATAAAGGTGCCTTCCTGGAGATTTTTTTCTTCGATTTTAGTTTTAAATTTTGTTAATTTATTAACCTTTATTCCGTGAATGAAGGAGGAAGAAGAGGATGCGGATCGGAGAAAAAAAATCTTCAGGCCCTTTCATGCATGATTGCAGGTGCCTACATTTTAATTGCAGGCACCTACATCTTAATTGTAGGTATCTACAATCAAGATGTAGGTGCCTACAATCATGCATGAAGGCACCTTCCTAAAAATTATTTTTTTTATTTTAGGTTTAAATTTTGTTGATTTATTAACCCCTGTTCCGTGAACGAAATAAAGAAGGAGGAAGAAGAGGACGCGAGTCGGAGAAAAAAAACCTTTAGGAAGACACCTTAATATATGATTATAGGCATCTACATCTTGATTGTATGTGCCTATATTTTGTTTGTAGATGTCTACATCTTGATTGTAGGTGCCTGCAATCAAGATGTAGGTGCCTATAATGATGCATAAAGGCACCTTTCTGAAGATTTTTTTTTCAATTTTAGGTTTAAATTTTGTTGATTTATTAACCCCTATTCTGTGAATAAAAAAGAAGGAAGAAGAGGATGCAGGTCAGAGAAAAAAAACCTTCAGACGCCTTCATGCATGGTTGTAGGCGGCTACATCTTGATTGTAGGTGCCTACAAACAAGATGTACGTATCTACAATCATGCATGAAGATGCCTTCCTAATTTTTTTTCTTTAATTTTAGTTTTAAATTTTGTTGATTTATTAATCCTTATTTTGTGAATGGAGGAAGAAGAGGACGCGGGCCAAAAAAAAAAACCTTCAAGCGCCTTTATGCATGATTATAGATGCCTACATCTTGATTGTAGATGCCTACATCTTGATTCTAGGTGCTTAGAATCAAGATAGGTGCCTACAATCAAGATGTAGGCACCTACAATCATGCATGAAGGCACCAAACTGAAGATTTTTTTGCTCCGATTTTAGGTTTCAATTTTGTTGATTTATTAACTCCTGTTTTATAAATGAAGAAAGAAGAAGAGGATACGGATTGGAGAAAAAAAAAATCATCAGGAAGGCACCTTCATGCATGATTGTAGGTACCTTCATGCATGATTGTAGGCGCCTACAATTAGATATAGGTACCTACAATCATGTATGAAGGCATCTTCCTGAAAATTTTTTTTCTTCAATTTTTTATTTAAATTTTGTTGATTTATTAACTCCTATTCCATGATTCAAGGAGGAGAAAGAAAAAGATGTGAATCGGAGAAAAAAATCTTCAGTTATCTTAATGCATGATTGTAGGCGCTACATCTTGATTGTAGGCACCTACAATCAAGATGTAGGTGCTTGCAATCATGCATGAAGGTACCTTTCTAAAAAAATTTTTCTTTAATTTTAGGTTTAAATTTTATTGATTTATTAACCCCTGTTAATTTCATGAACGGAATGAAGAAGAGGATGCGAATCGAAGAAAAAAATCTTTAGGAAGCGCCATTATACATGATTGCAGGTGCCTACATCTTGATTGTACGCACTTATATCTTGTTTGTAGATGCCTATCTTGATTGTAGGCACCTGCAATCAAGATGTAGGTGCCTGCAATCATGCATGAAGGTGCCTTCCAGAAAATTTTTTTCTTCAAGTTTAAGTTTAAATTTTGTTGATTTATTAACCCCTATTCCATGAATGAAGAAGGAGAAAGAAGAGGATGCGGGTCGGAGAAAAAAACCTTCAGGCACCTTCATGCATAGTTGTAGATGGCTACATCTTGATTGTAGGTGTCTATATCTTGATTGTAGGTGCTTATAATCAAAATATAGGTGCCTACAATCATGCATGAAGACATCTTCCTGAAGATTTTTTTCTCTGATTTTAGTTTTAAATTTTGTTGATTTATTAATTCCTCTTCTGTGAATAAAGGAGGAAGAAGAGGATGCAGGTTGGAGAAACAAAACTTTCAGGTACTTTTATGCAAGATTGTAGGTGGCTACATCTTGATTGTAGGCACCTACGTCTTGATTCTAGATGCCTATAATCAAGATGTAGGCGCATACAATCATGCATGAAGGTACCTTCCTGAAATTTTTTTCTTAGATTTTGATTTTGTTGATTTATCAACCCCTATTTCATGAATGAAGAAGAAAAAAGAGGATGTGGGTCAGAGAAAAAAAATCATCAAGAAGGCACCTTCATGCATGATTGTAGGTACCTACATCTTGATTGCAGGTGCCTCTATCTTGATTGTAGGTGTCTTTCTGAAAATTTTTTCTTCGATTTTTGGTTTAAATTTTGTTTATTTATTAACCCCAATTTCGTAAAGGAAGAAGAAGGAAGAAAAGGATGCGGATCGGAGAAAAAAAATCTTCAGGTGCCTTCATGCATGATTGTAGATGCCTACATCTTGATTGTGGGCACCTACATCTTGGTTGTAGGCGCCTACAATCAAGATGTAGGCACCTACAATCATGCATGAAGGTGCCTTTCTGAATATTTTTTCTCTCCAATTTTATGTTTAAATTTTATTGATTTATTAACCCTTATTCTATGAATAAAATAGGAGGAAGAAGAGGGCACAAGTTGGAGAAAAAAATCTTTATGAAGGTGCCTTCATGCATGATTGCAGGCACCTTCATGCATGATTCTTGATGCCTACATCTTGATTATAGGCATCTATATCTTGTAGGTACTTACAATCAAGATGTGAGCGCCTACAATCATGTATGAAGGCATCTTTCTGAAGATTTTTTTCTCCAATTTTAGGTTTAAATTTTTGTTGATTTATTAATCCTTATTCTGTGAATGAAGAAGGAGGAAGAATAGGATGCGGATTGGAGAAAAAAAATCTTCAGGCACCTTCATACATGATTGTAGACACCTACATCTTGATTGTAGGTGCCTACTATCAAGATGTAGGCGCCTACAATCATGCATGAATGCACTTTTTTGAAGATTTTTTTCTCTAATTTTTGGTTTAAATTTCATTGATTTATTAATTCTGATTCTGTGAATGAAGAAGTAGGAAGAAGAGGATGCGGATCATAGAAAAAAAAATCTTCAAATGCCTTCATGCATGATTGTAAGCATATATATCTTAATTGTAGGTGCTTGATTGTAGGTGCCTACAATCAAGATGTAGGCACCTACAATCATGTATAAAGGCACCTTTCTGAAAATTTTTTTTTGATTTTAGGTTTAAATTTTATTGATTTTATAACTCCTGTTCTGTGAATGAAGAAAGAGGAAGAAGAGGATACGAGTCGAAAAAAAAACCTTCAGGAAGATGCCTTCATGCATGATTGTAGGTATCTTCATGCATTATTGCAGGCGCCTACATCTTGATTGTAGGCGTCTACATCTTGATTGTAGGTGCCTACGATCAAGATGTAGGTGCCTATAATCATGCATAAAGGTATCTTTCTGAATTTTTTTTTTTTTCAATTTTAGGTTTAAATTTTATTGATTTATTAACCTCTATTCCATGAATGAAGAAGAAGGAAGAAGAGAACGTGGGTTAGAGAAAAAGAACTTTCAGATGCCTTCATACATGGTTGTAGGCAGCTATATTTGATTGTAGGCATCTACATTTTGATTATAGGTGCCTACATATATCTAATTCAAGATGTAGGCGCCTGCAATCATACATGAAGGTGCCTTCCTAATATTTTTTTCTCTGATTTTAGGTTTAAATTTTATTGATTTATTAACCTCTATTTAATGAATGATGAAGGAGGAAGAAGAGGATGCGGATTAGAGAAAAAAAATCTTTAGGCACCTTTATGCATGATTGTATCGTGGCACAAGAGTTTGTGGGGGAAGCTTGGATAGTCAGACCCCAGAGGACTCGAATGGGTACGATCATCTGTAGCTTGGGGGAGCTGCAGGTCATGTCAGCTTGGTAGTTTAGCTGGGCTGCATCAAAGATGGGTTTGCCCGGGCCTCATGCATAGTGGTGGCGTTGCATGGTCGTGCTATGTGGATTTGATGTGTTAGTACTGAAGGGCAGCTTGGTGGGTTGCGGATCAGTGACACAGTGGTTATGTCTTGGCACGAGGGTATGTTGAGGATCAAGACATTTGGGTTGAGCAGTGCTTGGCTTGAGGGGCAAAGCCTTAGAGTTGACACAGAGGTGTTGAGCTGCGGAGCACTATATCTTGATTGTAGGCATCTACATCTCGATTGTTAGTGCCTACAATCAAGATGTAGGCACCTACAATCATGCATGAAGGTGCCTTCTTGAAGATTTTTTTTTTCAAATTTTAGATTTAAATTTTGTTGATTTGTTAACTCCTGTTCCATGAATGAAGAAGAAGGAAGAGGAAGATGTGGGTCAGAGAAAAAAATCTTTTAGAAAGTGCCTTCATGCATGATTGTAAGCACCTATATCTTGATTGTAGGTACCTACAATCAAAATGTAGGCGCCTATAATTATGCATAAAGGCACCTTCCTAAAAATTTTTTTCTCCGATTTTATGTTTAAATTTTGTTGATTTATTAACCCCTATTCTGTGAATGAAGCAGGAAGAAGAGGATGCAGGTCGGTGAAGAAACCTTCAGGCACCTTCATGCATGATTGTAGGCGCCTACATCTTGATTGTAGGCACTTATAATCAAGATGCAGGTGTCTATAATCATGCATAAAGGCATTTTCTTGAAGATTTTCTTTCTTTGATTTTATATTTAAATTTTATTGATTTATTAACTCCTATTCCATGAATGAAGGAGGAAGAAGAGGATGTGGATCAGAGAAAAAAATCTTTAGGAAGGTGCATTCATGCATGATTGTAGGTGCCTACATCTTGATTGTAGGTGCCTACAATCAAGATGTAGGTGCCTGCAATCGTGCATGAAGACGTCTTCCTGAATTTTTTTTTCTTTGTTTTTAGGCACCTACAATCAAGATGTAGGCACCTGTAATCATGCATGAAGGTGCCTTCCTGAAGTTTTCTTCTCTAATTTTAGGTTTAAATTTTATTTTAAATTTTGTTGCTTTATTAACCCCTATTCTGTGAAATGTAGAAGGAGGAAGAAGAGGACACGGGTCGAAAAAAAAACCTCTGATCTTCGGTCAGCGGTGGGTCATTCGTTGGAATCGCATCAGACTCCCTGCTCTCCCTCTCCTCCTCTAGCTGTCTACTGTCAGAATTTTGCAAGGAACCCATTCCAGACCCCCTGCTCTCCCTCCTCTCCTCCGACTGTCCGCAGGTGACTGTGAGGGTTATTCATTCCTGGAACCCCCATGTTGCGTATTTCTCCTGGAATTCGAGGGAAGTTGAATTATGCAGTAATATCACCTCTTTTTCTTGGGAGATGGTTCACATTGCTATAATTTCTCCCTAAACTTACTACATCATTGTATAAAGTTTTTATTTTTTTAATCGCATCTGTGATTCCCTTTTTTTAATTACTCTTTTGTATAATCATATATTATTAATTAATGCTAAGAATTCTTACTGTAAAACATCTATCTCTGTACATCTGAATTGATAATTGTAGTTTTGTCTGGTTTCATGTTTTCTTGCCTTTTGATTATTGTAGACTGCAATATCTACTCTGCAATCAGTGATACAGCAGGATTTCAAGGCCACTAAGGTTGAGGTAATGTTTCTTCAATTTGATATAATCACATCATTTCCTTTTAATTTGGTATTTTCTGTCTTTTACGGACTCCTAACGATAATAAAAAATATCTCTAATGGTTTACATAAGCAATGGAAGCTGTTCCAATGGTATGACATGCTAACTTTGCAGTTCTTAGAGAATCAGATAGCTGCTTAAATATATATAATGTAACACACCTTTTTTTCAGCTACTACTCATAGTTTCTGCCAAAATGGATCTGTTAAATAAATAAAAACAATAAGAATTCTGTGAATCAAAATGTGAAGAACACGAAGATGTTAGCTCAATTATCCTGCTCATTCAGCTTACACCCATGGTTATTTTTTTGTTATTCACATCTACTGAAAAATAAGCATTGGGCAGCCACTGCAAGAGTTGAGAAAAGATCATTGGAGTTTTATCAAATCTTAAGGGCAGCAATTAGATCTCTTAACTTTTTCACCAAACAAATGCATGTAGAAGAATTGCACCTTTACACAGGAAATTAATAAATATGAGCAAGGGGTTCGTCATCAAGGCAGCTTGGTAGTGTCTGCATGCTCCTCCAATCTATGCTAAGTGGTTTTAATAGGTGCATAGGGATATAGAAATGATCCTAAGCAAGCCAAACCTTGCTAAAGCTCGAGCTACGGTCAATGCTTATTGATATGATCCTGAGCTCAACTCAATTATTAATATTGGATTACAAATCAGGTGACGGCTGCTGACTAGCAGTTCATCAAGCCTTCCATGACTCACTTTGGTAATTAAGCTGAGCTTGAGCTTGACTCTATTAAAATTGAGTTACACATGAACTATTGAACAAGAGCTCAATAATCACCTCATCATTGCTTATAGAGAATTAATCTTAGATTTAAGATTAAAATATTTCTTTAACCGCAGAAAATGCTTCATCCGATGAGTGAGGTCATTGATATGCTGCATATGCTTATATTAATCATATGATGTGCATGTGCATACGTATTTGTGTGGGTGATTTGCGGGGTGGGGAGGGGCATTTGTGCATGCATGCAGCCCATAGTGGGTAGGCAGGTGTATGTGTTTTCTCTGAACTAGTTACTCATTGAGTGAGTCCTTACTGAACTATACACTAAGTGAACCTGAACCATTCACATATGTGCGATTTGCCAAAACAGAATGTGTGTATTTTTATTTGCCATGAACAAAAAAAATTCAAATTTTATGGCCAAGATTATAGATTCTATCTCGAAATGAATGCAGATAATATAAATAAAAGATAAATTACCCATTTCATCTAACCTATATCTCGGATTTTGTTTTTTGTATCACTTTTTGAGTCAATTGATGACATATACCATTGTTGAATAATGATCTCACTGTTCATTGCTAATTGCTTTCACTGATTAACGATCTCACTGTTTGCTTCAAATGGTGGATTTTGTTCCTTATGTTGCATTTCTTATAAAGAAAGATTTTAGACAAATGTGCATCTTCCTAATGATATGATTATTTTGCTGATTTCGATCCCTTAGATTATGTTTGCATATTTTGACTTCTATAATATATTTTATGTGTACATGTATAAAGTAGAAATGTATGCTGCATCTTCATTAATTCATTTTCTGAATTGCAGAATAGTTAATTATTATAGATAATCGTAAATGCAAAAGATGGATGGATTGTAGTAAAGTTAGTAAGGATTACTTAGATGGGGTAGAGAGTTTTCTCAATTCAGTATTCAAGTCTGGATCTGTTGATGGAAATATCCCTTATCCTTGCAAAAAGTGTGCACGTTACTATCATAGAAACCGTGCAAAGGTTTATAATCACCTTGTAGTCAATGGTATAATACATGGGTATGATGCTATAGATTTTGTTGCATAGGCAACCACTTCTAATGGAGTCACCGTTAATGGAGAAGAAACATCTAGAGGCAATGATATGGTCGAAATGATACGTGAAGCATTTGAAGTTTATGATGAACTAAATTTAAATTCAAATATAGAGCCTTTAGGCAAGGCAAATTTAAAAAGATTTGTAGAATCAGAATCCACAGAGCATTCTCTATCGGATGTTGCAAAATTCAATAAAGTGATTGAAGATATAGAGAAAGAATTATATCCAGACTGCAAGAACATTACAAAATTATCCTTTTTGTTACATTTATATCATGTGAAGTATTTGTATGAATGGTGCAACTCGAGCTTTGATGTGTTGTTGGATATTCTGAGATGTGCATATCCTAATAGCGAGATACCAAAATCTTTCGATGAAGCAAAGAAGGTTATTGAACCATTGGAGCTTAAGTACGAGAAGATTGATGCTTGTCCCAATGATTGTCTTTTATTTAGAAAGGAATATGCTAATGATGATTCATGCTCAAAGTGTGGGGCTTCTCGATGGAAAAACAATGAGAATGACCAACTCAATGATGTATCAACTTCAAAGAAATGAAAGAAGAAAAAAATTTCTATGAAGATTATAAAGTATTTTTCCTTAAAATGGAGACTCCAAAGGTTGTTCATGTCATCTAAAATAGTAGATTTGATGAGATGGCATACAAGAGACCGTAAGAAGGAAAATGGTATTTTGAGGCATCCAGCTGATTCTAAAGCATGAGAAAATTTGGACAAAAGGTATTCAGAATTTACTAAAGAGTGTCGTAATGTTAGTTTGGGGCTAGCTAGTGATGGTTTTAACCCATTTGGGACAATACGAAGTGTATACAGCACATGGCTAGTGATTCTAATTTCATATAATTTGCCACAATGAAATTGTATGAAGCAAGAGTACTTTATACTATCATTGCTTATACCTGGCCCAACGTCACCGGAAAATGATATTGATGTGTTTTTACAACCTCTTATAGAAGAGTTGATTGAGTTATGGGAGGTTGGTGTAGAAACATATGATGCTTTAACGAAGATGACATTTCAAATGCATGCAACAATTATGTGGACTATAAATGATTTTCTAGCATATGGAAATCATTTTGGTTGGTGCACCTATGGTCAATATGCATGTCCATCTTATAATGTGGATATCCATTCTAGGCAGTTGACATATGGAAAGAAGTTCTGCTACATGAGTCATAGGCATTTCTTGGATTCTACGTATAAATATAGGCATGATGCAAAATCATTTGATGGGTCTAAAAAATTATGGCATAAACTTTTGGCTTGGTCTGGATCTAATTTGTTGGATTAATTAAAAGGAATAAGGTTTAGCTTCGAAAAGATGAGTGAACTAGTTGATGGGGTTCAAAAGGGAACATGGAGAAAGCAGAGTATTTTTTTTGAACTTCCTTATTGGGAGCACCACCTCATCAAGTATAATCTTAATCCAATGCATATAGAGACAAATGTATGTGGTAACCTTGTGCATACTTTACTGAATGTTGATAAGAAGTCAAAGGATAACTTGGGGGCTCGTCGTGACTTACGGGAGATAAAAATAAGATCAGAGTTATGGGCTGAAAAATGTGGTTCTAGAAGGGCTTACTTGCCTCAAGTATGTTTCACAATGTTTCTTTATGAGAAAAATCTTTTTTATGAAGTCTTAAAAAATATGAAGTTTTCAGAAGGCTATGCATCAAATGTGTCACACTATATTCACAAAAATCATAAATTTTTTAGATTTAAGAGCCATGATTATCATGTTCTAATGCAGCAACTTATCCCTCTTGCAATATGAGGGACATTGTCTGATAAAGTTAGTTCTGTTTTGATTGAGTTTTGTAGCTTCTTTCAAGGACTATGTGGTAAGGCCCTCAAAGTAGATGAGCTTGAGCTTCTTGAAGAAAAAATCACTCTAATTCTTTATGAAATGAAAAAAAAAATTCACTATCATTTTTCACTATTATGGTGCATTTGGACATTCATCTAGCAAACGAGGCAAAGATTGCTGGCCCTGTGTTCTACCATTGGATGTATTCCATTAAGAGGTAAAATTTTCATTAATTAATTAGCTTGTTTTGGTGGTATATTGCATATATAGGAAATGCAAAGTGATTGAAAACTATCATTTACATAGGTATCTAGCAAGACTAAAATCCTATGTTCAAAACCGAGCACATCCAGAGGGTTTAATTGCAAAAGCATATATAGCAAATGAATGCTTATTCTTTTGCTCTCGATATCTCCAAGCATCTACAAATGATACTGATAATGATCCAAAAGCAGAGAAAGGATCATGTCTCTTTCCAATTGAAGGGCAGCCATATGGAAGTGTTGAAACATTTATGATGGACAACAAAACATGGACTCAAACACATCAATATGTGCTTTTTAATTGTGAATCAAAAATAATAGCACACCTTAAAAGGTTAGTACAATACATATATAAATATTGTCTACATATATATAAGTTCAATCATAATGCTTTTACATATTGCAGGGAACATGAGAAGTCAATCACAAGAAAACATCATAAATCTCGTTTAAAGCCACATGATTTAGCAGCTAGGCATAATGAAGAATTTCATGAATGGTTGAAGGAACATGTAAGTATAGGTTTTTTTCTTTAGTAAAAAATATTTAGAATCAAAGTCTGAATACAATTTCTTTTCTTTGTTTTTCCAAACTATCCAGGTTATGGACTTTGATGATGATGAAACCATTGGGCTAATCTCTGATGAGATTAAAGTACTTGCTCAAGGGCCAAATCATATTGCAAGAGGGTTTAAAGCTTTTGATATGGATAATGGTTATAAATTTCGAACTAAAGAGTGTGAAAGGAAAATGAATGCCTAAAATAGTGGAGTTATGGTCCCAGCAAAAACAGAAAGTTATGCAAGTTGACGAGACACATGTCCAAAGTTGGGAGATATTAACTATTACGGCAGACTTACTGACATTATAGAGTTGAATTATTATGGCAGATTCAAAGTTGTTTTGTTTAGGTGTGGTTGGATTGATGTCACACAAGGAAGAGGGATAAGAAAAGATTCCTTGGGATATATTCTTGTTAATTTTTCTCAATTGAGACACACTGGCGACCACTTAAATGACGAGCCATTTGCATTTCCATCACAAGTTGAACAGGTAATATTTGTCAAAGATCCTAAAGATCGTGAATGGTTCATTCCAAGACAGATAATAATCTAGAGATGCCTTTGATTTGAGCATGGAAAGTGAGCCTCAACTTTCGACCACAAATTTAGAGAATGAAATCGTCGATTGGGTTAGAAGAGATATTGATGGAATATTAGTTGATATTAAGAAAGCTGAAGCTGATAATATGGAAGAAGAGATGCACCCCGCTGATTAAGGGCAAACTGTTGAATTCAAATATTGTTTAATTTTTAGTTTATTACAACAAAGTGTATTTTCTTTTGATGATGTGTATGACAATGGTTTATGATTTTACTTATATTGAGTTCCTTCTAGTTTTTTCTTTTATTGTTATATGTTGGATTTTTTTTCAATTATTGTATTTCTTCTCATTTACTGTTATTGAATTGCAACTAATCCAGAAGATATTGTATTTGACATATTGTTGCAGATATTAAGAAAAAATCAAGAAAATATCTCATGGAGCCTTTAATAGACAATCGTAGTCAAGCTGAAAGTGATTTATCTTTACGATCTCAACCACAAAGTCTATCCAAAAGGCAAAATAAGTCCCACTTCCAACACCATAATCAATCAAACGGTCCTACGAAGAATGATGATCAATTTCAAAGTAGAGGTTTCGAAGAGGAAGGACAAACGGAAGAAAATATATCAAGTATAACATATCTAGTTACAAAGTATTTATCAATCTAAGAAAATAATTATTTTTTCTTTAATTTATTCTTCAGCCTAATCAAACACGATAACAAACGGTTGCAACACCAATATATATAAAGAGGCTCGCAAGCAAAGAGTTGAAGAAAATAAAAGGAGAATTGAGGTGACTGATTGTAAATTTATCAAGTCTTACATTTCTTTTCTAATTATTAATTATAAATTAAGAAGAATGATTCTTTAATCAATTGTTTTAACCATAACTATTTTTTTCTCAAGGAATTGAAAATTTTGAAGATTTCAAAAAGCTTGACAGAAGTCACAAATTCCAAAAGAAGACCTCGGTATGACCCTAAGTTTTTGTTGCTTAATTTTTGGTCAAAAACCAATTATCCACCTGATGTCTATTTCTCTCCCTCTCTTTATATATATATGAAATTTTTGTAGCAGCAATACCTTTTAAAACAGAGATCATCCAAGAGCAATATCGTATTGGAACTAAGGCGCTCTTCTCATGTGGGTAATCAATCAAATAGTTATATGAAGAATGATGAGTCTCACTCGAAACATCACAATAATAGTGATATGGAAAATGATAATGAATCTCTAAGTGTTGAAGTAGAAGAGAAAGGAGAAGAGGAAGAAAATACACCAGGTATAATATAGCATTGGGTTTCTTAATTTGTTCTCTTCAGCTTATTGTTATACAATTACAATTCATTTTTTGTTGCTTACACTTGTGTCAATTGCACTTGCTTATTATAGTTTCTATCCTCGATCTTTTCCTCCATTTACCAATTACAATATTTAAATATTGCTAAAAACCTTGTTCTGTTAGGCTTAGCTTGCTTAAGCATTCTATTCCTGCTGCATTTTGTTATGGTTTGCGCAATCATGCTTTATTCAATCACTCCAGGATCTGTCATATTGTTCACGTGTCTTCCTAATTTATTCCATGCATTCACTACCTTTGTGCACATTATCATCGATCGAGGCTAGTAAAAGTATTGACAGACATTGTGAAAACCAATTTTAGCATATTAGGAAAATTGAAATACATTAAAATTTGATTTGACTATAGTCCTCTATAGCCATTATGAAAACTAATATCACATGGACTTTCCAATTTCAAGACATTGGAATTGCTGAAACATTTGGACTGTTGGACATGAGATAGTAGAATAGTATTTAGAAACTTATACCACAAGAAATAGGGCTTTTGCCGATGCAAGATTTACCTACGCAAGATTTTGCGTAGGTAAAAAGAACAATTGGCTACACAAAAAAAAAATATCGATAAAATTAGTATAATTAGCTATGCTAATAAAAATACGTCACAAAAAATAATTATTGACGTACATATAGTGTCAGTATTTAAACCAAAGCATCGATAATGAGTGGTCTTAATTTTTTATTTTGATAAACTATTTGCCGATGCAAAATTTGTGTAGGCAATTAGGCTTATTGCCTATGCAAACAAAAGCATAGATAATTAACCTAATTACCTACACTTACTTAGCATCGATAAAAGTTTTTTTTTATTTTTTAATTTGATAAAATATTTATCGATGCTAAATTTATGTAGGGAATGAGTGTAATTACCTACGTAAAATAAAAATATAGGTAATTAACCTCATTGCCTATGCTTATTTAGCATCAAAAAATATTTTTTTATTAATTTTTTTATTTTGGAAAACTATTTGCCGACGCAATAGTTGCGTAGGTAATTAGGATTGTTGCATCCATAAAAAATAAAATGTAGGCATTTAACCAATTTCCTATGCTTATTTAACATCAACAATTTTTTTTCTTTTTTAGTAATTTTTTTATTTTGGTAAAATATTTTTTGATGCTAAAGTTGCGCAGGCAATGAGGATAATTGCTTATGTAAAATTGAAACGTAGGCAATTAACCTCATTGCCTACGTTTATTTATCGTCGACAACTATTTTGCCAAAATAAAAAAAATTATTTGCCGATGTAAAAATTATGTAGGCAATAAGCCTAATTGCCTAGGCTTCCATTATATGTAGCTAATACAGTGCATTGCCTATGCTAATTTTACATCGGCAAATATTTACAAAGATAAAAAAATTAATAAAAAATAAAATCATTTATCGATGCTAACTTAGTTTTGGATCATTCATATACATGCGGTTTGAATTTTATGATCATCACCATACAAATGATTGAAGTAGTAGCAAAGATCATTTATCTAAAAAATTACTTTATAATCGGACACTGTTTAGTCTTTTGATCACTCATTTTTTATTTAATGATCAAAATTATCTTATACTAAATTGACCATGATAATGATGTTCGATTGAAGTAAAATTTTGAAAGTGTACTGTGAAAGTCACCGAGATCATCATTGTAAGTTTTTAGATCCATTGACAGTCTTTATCTATCAAATCATCACACCATCATTTGTGACCATTAAAATCCAATTTTATTGATTGACGTAGCTAGGACTATCAGATTGAGGCAAACTTTTGTGACGATACTCTAACGATAATTATTTAGATAATGAATGGTAAAGATGAACTTTAAATTTTAAAATTATATCGATAAATTATTTATAAAAAAATTAATTAAAAAAAATATTTATCGATGTAAAATTTTTATAGGTAATAATCCTAATCACCTATGCTTTTATCTTATGTAGGTAATTATTCTAAGTTCTGATGCTAATTTTAAGTCGGCAAATATTTTATGAAAATAAAAATAATAAAAAGTAAAATCATTTATCGATGCTAATTTAGCATCGATAATTATAATAATTACCTATGCAAGTCAAAAGCGTAGGAGATTATTATTGCCTACGTAAATTTTACATCGATAAATATTCTTTTAATTAATTTTTTATAAATAATTTATTAGTATAATTTTAAAATTTAAAGTTCATCTTCATCGTTCATTATCTAAATAATTATCATTAGAGTATCGTCATAAAAGTCCACCTCAATTCGGTAGCCCTAGCTACGTCGATCTATAAAATTTAATTTTGATGGTCATGAACGATCACATGATGATCTAAAAGATAGAGTCTATCGATAGACTCAAAAATTTATAATGATAATCTTGATGATATTTGTAGCATACTATCAAAATTTTACTTCAATCAGATATCATTATCATAATCAATTTAGCACGGGATGATTTTGATCGTTAAATAAAAAATGGGTAATCAAAAGGCTAAACAGTATCCGATTATAAGATGATTTTTTAGATAAATAATCTTTACTACTACTTCAATCATCTATATGGTGGTGATCGTAAAATTCAAACCACACGTATATGAACGATCCAAAACAACATATCTTTTGATACTCATTCTTAAAGTCCTTAAGTAATTATACTTGTGCTTTTGTATGATCTGCTTAACGTGGATGGTTCATACATGCACAGTTTGAATTTTATGATTATTGTCATACAAATGATAAAAATAATAGTAAAGATCATTTATCTAAAAAATTACCCTAATCGGATGCTGTTTGGCCTTTTGATCATTTATTTTTTTATTTAATGATTGAAATTATTTCGTGCTAAATTGATCATGATAATGATATCTGATTAAAATAAAATTTTGATAGTGTGCTATAAATATTATCAAGATCATTGTTGCAAGTTTTCGGATCCATCGATGGTCTTTATTTATCAGATCATCATGCAGTCATTCATGACCGTCGAAATCAAATTTTATTAATCGACACAGCTAGGGCTATCAGATCAAGGTGGACTTTTATGACGATACTCTAATGATAATTATTTATATAATAAATAGTAAAGATGAGTTTTAAATTCTAAAATTATATCGGCTATTTAGATAATGGTAAATTATTTGTAAAAAAAAAATTTAATTAAAAAATATTTGCTGATGCAAAATTTGTGTAGCCAATAAGCCTAATTGCCTATGCTTCCAATTTTCATAGGTAATTGAGCTATTATCCTATGCTAAATTTGCATCGACAAATGGTTAAATATTTTTTATTAATTTTTAATTTTCATAAAAAAAATTTTGTCGCTAATTTAGTGGAGGTAAATAGGTCATTTGCCAATGCTAATTATTTATGTAGGTAATTGTCATCTTTACCTATACTAATTTTGCATCGATAAATATTTAAAAAAAAAAAGGTTGAAATCTTTTTCCCCACTTCCCCCCTCCATTTTCATCTCCCACCGAACCCCACTCCTGCCCTCCTATTTCCCCACCGAACTCATCTCCCGATTGTGCTTCCTCTCTCCCTCTCTCTCCCTCGGCTCTCTCACTCCCTCTCTCATCATCGATCATCACCATCATCGTCGCTGCTACTGCTGCTGCTGTTGCCATCGCCGATGCCTATGCTCTGCACTGCCAACTTTCAAAGGTAAGACCTTTTTTATTTTTGGCTCCGCAGAGTATGCTGACTGGGGATGCCTGCTACAAGGCCCTCCCTTCCCTTTCGGTGTGGGGAAGGAAGGAGGGGGGGGCCGGGCAGGGTGGTAGGAGAGGGTGGGGGGGTGTTTGGTGGGGGTGGGGCGGGGAGGAAGGAGTGGGAGGGGGGCAGCGCAGGGCGGAGGCACAAGGTGTGGGTGGCAGTGCGGGTGGTCGGGGGGCAGTGCGGGTGGTCGAGGGGTGGAAGATGGGGAGGTTTGTGTTTCTGCAGACGACCGTCGGGGCTCAGAGGGAGGGGAGGGGGTACTGGTCACGCGAAGGCAGGCCGAGGGACCAGGGGCCAGTGCACGGGGTGGTGCAGACAGTCGGGAGGTCGGAGGTGGACGATCGAGGGGTCGAGGGTGGGGCGGCCAGGGTTGGGGGGGTTATGGCATGCGGGGGAAGGAGAAGGAAAGAAAAAAAATAAAAAAATTATTTTTAAAAAATTAATAATTTATTAATCAAAATAATAAAAATAATAATAAGTATTAAAAAATAATAATGATAAATAAAATAAAATAAAATATTTTAAAATATTTTAAAATAAATTATTTTTTGTAATAAAAATAATTAAAATTTTAAAATAATGATAAAATATTATTATTAAAAAATAATTTTGAAAAATATGGGGGGCACTAACAAGAGGGGTCGGCCCATGGGTTGAATGGGCTGGGCTGGCTCGGCCCATGGGCCAAATGGAATTTTGATTTCAACCCCAAATCTGAATCCAATTTGCTTCATTAGGTTATGTGGCACTTTTGTATTTTAGGCCCTGTAGATTGTAATATTTGATCTCAGTCCTCAATTGTTTATAGTTTAGTCCCTATTGTAAAATTTATTGCATAAAATTTTTTGTATTACTGTTTCTACTGAAGTTTATAAATTGATTATAGTCCTTAAAAATATTTAATTTAATTATTCCACTAGCATAATGCATATTGCTTTTACTTGTTATAATTTAAATATTTTGTGTGCTTCGACTTGTTATAATTTAATATAGAAAATATCTATATTTTAGAGAAAACTCTACCAAAATTTTTGTAGAAAAATTTCAATGCAAAGTTATCCTTTTTGATAAATTAAGAATCCATCCCTGAATGTATGTACAGAGATGGTAGTTAAATTGCATTGAGCCATAGATTCTCGTTCAAGAGTCAATCCCGATCGGGATCAGCTATTAGATGCCCCATTTTCGAATATTTTAGAAAAATTTTAATCTTATTATTGTTATTAGTCGATATTTTATTTCGTTACGTGATATTCAGCAGTTATCTCTCCTCTATTCTCCAGGTATATATTTGATAGTGTGCATAGGTACTGTATTTACATTGTATACTTGGAGATCCATGAGAAAATGCTACTAAAATTTTTATAATAATGAAATAAAATATCGATAAATAACAATAATAAGATTATTGCTTTTTCGAAAGAGATAGGATCATACCTATTAGTAATGAGTTGAAATGGATAGGATCATGTATTTTTAAATTTTTTTTTATAACACATACTTTAATGATGAATATTTCTCATGGATAGATGAAAAATATTGACAAGAGTTGGATGAATGCTCGCTCTATCATCTTATCTGAATACCGACAAGGTGTTAGGGATATTATAAGATTTGCATGAGAAAGAGTTGATGATTCTAATAGAATCAAATGTCTTTATCGGAGATGTCACAATAACTACTTTCAACCTATAGATACAGCATTGGAGCACTTGTTGAATTAGGGCCTGGATCCAAAGTATACTATTTGGAATTTGCATAGAAAATGTCGACCTACTAACATAAGAGAGCAACATACAGTTCAACAGCCTAGATTGATTGGCATCAATGAGATGTTAGATAATTTATATGAAAGGATATATTTTGACAACTCTCTAGATAACTCTCCTGACAGTATGGATAATACAAATGATAGACATTTTGAAAAACTCACGAGAGATGCCAAGAAGCTATTGTATCCAAATTGTAAGAAGTTCTCGAAGCTTGAGTACTTAATAAAACTTCTCCACAATAAAACCATTTTTAATTGGAGTCAAAAGTCCTTTGACTTTATATTGAACTTAATCAAAGAGGGATTATCGGATGGTGAAAAGCTTTCAAAATCATATTCAGAGGCAAAAAAGTATATGCGTGAACTTGAACTGAATTATACACTGATACAAGCATGCAAGAATAATTGTGTACTATTTTATGAAGAGCATCAACACTTGGATTGTTGCCTAGAATGTGGTGAGTCAAGGTATGCTGAAGATTTTGAAAGAGGTAAGAAGCGGCCTCACAAGATTTTGAGATACTTTCCATTAACACCAAGACTTCAGAGACTTTATTAGTCATCAAGGACCGTCAAGGTGATGAGATGGCATTATGAGATGAGAATTTCTAAGGATAACATCATTAGTCATCTAGCTGACTCTATAGTTTGGAGAAAATTTGATAAACAATATCCTTATTTTTCTAGTGACCCATGCAACATTCATCTTGGCCTAGCATTTGATGGTTTCAATCATTTGGGACCATGAGCAATGCTTACAGTGTGTGGCCAGTTATGCTAATGCCATATAATGTTGCACCATAAAAATATATGAAAGTGCCATTTATATTTTTATTATTGCTTATTCCTGGACTTACAGCTTCTTGTAATGAGATAGATGTTTATCTGTGACTCTTAATCAATGAATTGAGAGAATTTTGAGAGATTGGTGCTGTAACATATGATTCAGTTAGTAAAAAAAAAATTTAATTGCATGCAATGATAATGTGGATAATTAATGAATTTTTGGTATATGGCAACCTATCTGGATGGAGCACAAAAAGATATTTAGCATGTCCAATTTGCAACGATGATAGTTGCTCCATTAGACTGAAGTGTAGAAGAAAAATGTCTATATGCGTCATCGCCGATTTTTACCATCTAATCATTCTTGGAGAATCTGTTAGAATCAATACTTCAATGGACAGTCAGAGATTCATGGGCCACCTTGTGTGATGAGTGGAGATGACATATTGGCACAACTAGAGGCCATTGACAGTGTCAAATTTGACAAAGTTTCTAGAAGTTGCAAGCGAAAGTGTAATGAATCAGAGTTGAACTAGATGAAGCGGGGCATATTTTCTGAATTACCTTATTGGCAACATCTCCTACATCATCATAACTTGGATGTCATGCACATTGAGAAGAATATTTATGACAATATTATTGGGACACTTCTTAATATCAAAGAAAAAATAAAGGATAATCCGAATTCTCGGCTAGACCTAGAAAGAATAGGATTATGATATGAGTTGCACTTGGTGTTTGGTGATGGTGAAAAATTCTCAATGCCAACTGCAAGTTATACATTGCATGAAGGTGAGAAAAGAAGTTTTTATGAGTGGTTAAAAATCATAAAGTTTTCTTATGGTTTTGCCTCCAACATTTCAAGCTGTAAGAACTTGAAAGATGGCAGTATCTTAGGTATGAAGAGTTATGACTCTCATGTTATAATGCAGCGTCTTATACCCTTTGTGATGCGTGGCTTCTCCACCCTAGAGGTACAGAATGTACTTATTGAATTGAGTATTTTCTTTCAAAAATTATGTTTTTGGAAACTCCAAGTTGATATACTTGAGAACCTTCAATCAAACATTGCCCTAATTCTGGGTAAGCCAGAAAAAATTCTTTTGCCATCATTTTTTGACATTATGGTATACTTAACGGTTCACCTTCCAAGGAAGGCTTTGCTTGCTAGGCCAGTTCAGTACCGATGGATGTATCCTATTGAGCGATAATAATATTACAAAAAAATTAATTTTTTACTTAATTTATAATTATTATAATATTAATTACATATATTTTATATTTATTTTTATCATTTTATATGTGCAGATTCTTGTATAAGTTTAAATAATATGTGCGAAATATGGCAAGTCCAGAAGGATTAATTACGAAAGCATATATCTCCACAAAGTATCTTATATTCTATTCGATGTACCTCGATAATGTAGAAACATGATTCAATTGTGAAAAGTGCAATGTAGATAGGGAGTGCGCCGACATTGAATCTACATTATCTATTTTTAAGGTTAATATTCATCCCATTAGTGGAAGAAAGTATAAATATATGGACATAGAAGAGCATGACTTGGTACATTTCTATGTATTAAATAATTACAAAAAAATCTATCATTTTATGGAGTAAGTACATTTATATAATCAAAATTATATACTTTTCATGAGGTAAAATAAATAATAAGCATGTATTTATTATAGAGAGCATAGAGACATATTATTGTGATAGAATAATAGCGATATCGAAGGATGATATCGAAGGAAGTTCGCAACTTGATTTAGACAATGTGTAAGTACTATAGCAGTTTTTTTCAACTTTTTATTACATATATTGTATATAGATGATTTATCATAACTTATACATATGTTGTTGCAGATGATGTTAATGTATCATAATAAAGAAGATAGTGCAACCAAAGAACTATATGATTTGGCATGCCACCTCGATCCTAGGATTTCATGTTATAGCTCATGTATTATTAGTTGCATGAGATTTTATACAAGGGATCTTGATATGCAGAGGCAGACTCAAAATAGTAAAATTTTGACATTAGAAACCAATGGAGATAATGACATTGAATATTATGATATCCTAATAGACATTATACAGTTAATATATGGGTCAAAATAATTTTTGTTTATCTATTTAAATGCCAATGGTGGGATATCAGTAATAATAAGACTGGCATTCATAAAGATACATACTTCACAAGCATCAACTTTGTGATAATATGGTACCAATTTGATCCTTTCATACTCGCTAGTCAGGCAAAGCAGATAATATACCTAAAGGATACGAGATATAAGACTAAATAGCATGTTGTGCAAAAAATTGCACCAAGGGGTATTTATGACATACATATTCTTTCTGAGAAGAAATAGATGAGAATTTCTTTTAAGAGGAACAGAATAAAGATGACTTGAGATAGTATAGTGCCGATAGTGGAAGCACATTTCCTCTGATTGGGGATGACATGGAACCTAATAATGTTGATGTCAGTAAATTAAATCTGAACCTGTCAGAGGATGATGATGACAATGATGATAATTTCATAAATGATGATGAGAAAGATTATACACTGGTGGATTATGATGATGAAGATGTTGATAATCCTTTTGATGAAGATACAGACATTGAATAATAATATATAATTTTTTAAAAAAATTGATATATCTTATATTTCATACATCATTTAGTATTGATGTAATTTTTATCCATATTATATCATCTCTAATATATTGTTTGATGCAGGTATGGCACCAGGAGGCCGATCGCGTAGGGGGGCCATGCGGAGATGAGGCAGGCACATCATCTCCCATCATGACAAATTAATTTTATATATTATATTTTTTTATATTTAATTTACTTTAATTCTTTTATCATGTATAAATAATTGATTTTAAGCTATTCCACCAGGAGGACCATCTGACAAGAGAAGACCACATGGAGATGTCGGTACATCTTCATCTCAGGAGTAGTCACATCATCTAGAGGAAGGCATATCATCTCCTATCATGACAGATTGATTTTACATATTATAGTTTTTTATATTTACTTTACTTTAGTTTTTTTATCATGTATAAATAATTGATTTTAAGCTATGTGATTAGGAGGACCATCTAATAGGAGGGATCCATATGGAGATGTCAGTACCTCCTCATCTTAGTAGCTGTCTATCGAGGCAGGTACATCATCTCCTGTCATGACAGATTGATTTTACATATTATAATTTTTTATATTTAATTTATTTTAAATTTTTATCATGTATAAATAACTAATTTTAAGCTTTTATTTTGCTACAGCTGATACTGTCATTAGGTGGATTCGTGGAGCTGGCAAAAATGAGAAGCTGGAGGAGTGGAGGAAGGCACATCTCAGGGAGAGGATGAGGATTGTCATCCCATCAGGATATATCATGCCACTTCAGCATCATGTCAGAGATTCGTACGTATGCGAGGTTGGCATTATTATCCGAGCGTATGCTCCCCTAACAATGTTTGATTGGCGGAGAGTTTCCAGGCCACAAAAGTAGATCCTCCTCAATCATTTATTAGTAACTAAATATAAATTATGTTATATTTTTTAAATATAGATCTTTCTATTTATTTTATATTTAATTTGATAAGTACTTAACTTTTATTTTTTTAAATCTTATATATTGTATATTATTTGTGCAGCACGACTTTGATATCGAGGAGATTGATACCCCGTATGTGCGGGAGGCTGTCCTTAGGCATATAGGGAGATTAATTAAGGGATTCAGATATGACCTCCATAGCCATTGGAAGGAGGTCTTCAGTGCATATGGGGCGGCGACGGCACGTGAGACACCCCATAGAAATGTTTCACGTCCCGACTGGGATCTCCTCTGCAACAAATATGAAGATACTATATACCGGATATAACTATTATATATAATAAAAATATGAATTATCAAATTGATATGGTATAATATGTTTGCTAATATCTTGAATGCATTTGCTTATTAGGCCTTTTGTGATAAGAGTACACAGAACCGATCGAGGCTCATAGTGATGCATTGTGACGGATCGAAGTCATTTGTGCAATATCAGTATGAGCTGATAAGTATACATACATACATCTCTAATAATTTTTTAGAATATGTGTGTGTCTGTGCACTTACATTCATAAATTTTAAAAGGATATCGAGATAGGACAGCTATCCCGATGGATTGATGTCTATCAGAAGATCCATCATTGGGCGATGGGAGAGTGGCTTTTTGGGACTAGGGAGAGGTATGTAAGTATTAATTGATTAAATTTTATATTTTAATTTTATTATAAAGTTTAGACTTTTAATTATATTTATTTTTTTCTTTAATTAGAAGCGGATAATGGATATACGATCCCAACCCATCGCTGAGGGCTCCACCCCATCCATAGATGATGATATGTGTGATGAGGTGCTTGATAGAAGACCCAATTATATTATGGGGTTGGAATATACGGTTGTGGCCCCTAGCTCCTCTAGAGCACCCTATGTTTCTTGTGATGCTCGTCTACCTGAGGCGGATGCTCGACTGTGTAAGACAAAGAGGAGACATGAGGAGGAGATACGTCAAGCTGAGGAGTGCTGTAGATCCCAGGAGGACATAGCAGCCCTACAGCGAGCCAATGTTGAGCTTACATCACAGCTTGTAGTATTTGGGGTGAAGCTTGATGAGTTATATCACCATCCCTGTTGATGCCTATGATGATGACTCCATCGATGATGATGATGATGGGTGTCTGTTGCTCCAAAAATTAATTTTGATGATCGCAGACCATTTGAGGAGACTACTTATATATTTTTTATCTTTAAAAAATATTTTTATATTATTTTAGATAGTTCAAAATATTAAATTTGAAAAGCTTCATCAAGTATGCTAAAGTTGAAGTTTCTGCAAGTTGGAGAAATATTTTGAGGCCTTCTGAGAGTGTTCAATTGATTTGAAGCTATTTGAGAACGTTTAAAAGTATTCTGGTAAGTTTTGGACCTTAAATACATAAAAAATTAGATTGGCACAAAATGAAACAACCCATCTAGGTCATCCTCTTTCATTGAGTAGCTGGCACGCACTATTTTGGCTTATGGCATGCAGTGAGACGATCTATCTGGATGACCCCTGAGACTCTGAGACCAAAATAAAAAGTCTAATTTTTAGACTGACCAAATGAGGTGGCTCATAGGGCTTTTCAGTCACAGTGGGATGACCCATATGGGATGACCCATTCTGTTGAAAAGTATTTAATATGTATTCAATCTATTTTTAGTGTATTTAATACATATTAAATACTTTTCAACAGTTCTAAATCGATACTAAGATATTTTCAAGTGTAAATGGTGATTATAAATACTCTCTTGAAGTAAAAAATTATAAGTTTGCAAGCATTCAAAGGTTACATCCGTGAAAAACTCAAAAATCCTTAAAAGAGAAAAAAAAAGTATTCAATCAGCTCACCAACTACTCTCCAGCTGCAATCAAGTATGCAATTTATTGAGGGTGTTCAGCAAAAGCTTCTTGTCCTTAAGTATTATATTTCTATTACATTTATTATGTTCATTTAAAAAAAATTTGTACTAAAATTTTTGTACCATATTTTTTCTCACATTGTATTTTGGGTTTTTGAGTTTTGGAGGGTTCTAAAACTCAGTTGGATTGATTCGAACCTTGAATCGGATTGTTGAGGGTTGGCTTGTATCTAAAAAATAAGTATTCTTGCTTAGATAGTAAGGGTCGGAGTTGTCCGACGTGTTGTAACTTTAAAATCCATTTAGTGGATTGAATTTTCAAGTAAAGACTTGAAAAGTAGATGTAGGTGCAAGGTTGGCACCGAACCACTATAAATTATTGATATTTGTTGTGCTTGCATCTCTTTACTTACTCTTTGTATTCAATACTAGTTTATCTCTCATTTGTATTTGATTTCATCTTTATTGCAAATCAACTCATTTCACTCAATACTTTAGCACATTATTTAAGTGCACTAATCTTGAAAATTTTAAAAAGATCCAATTTACCCCCCCTCTTGGACTCCATATCTGGGCAACAAGTGGTATCAGAGCACGGTGCTCTAGCCCTTACTTGATTTAACCATCAAGAGCCAAAGGTCTATGGCAGCCCAATTTGGCACATCCCTAGCCGAGGGGCAATGCACAAATCGACCTTCACTTTTCAATGGGTCAAATTATACCTATTGAAAAGCTTAGATGAGAATTTTTATTCAAGCACTTGACTATGATATGTAAAATATCATAGTAAATAGATCACACACACTCACTAGATTGATTGATGGTGTGTCTCTCCCTAAGCTGGAAGGTGAATGGGATGAATTTAATAAGAAAATAGCTAAGCTCAATGCTAAAGCCATGAATATTTTATATTATACTTTAGATGCAAATAAATTTAATCATATTTTTACTTACAATTCAGTTAAAAAAATTTGAAATAGGTTAGAAGTTACACATGAAGGCACAAACCAAGTTAAAGAGTCTAAAATCAATATGCTTGTACACAACTATGAACTGTTTAAAATAAAACCTGAAGAGTCAATAACTCAAATATTCATCTGTTTCACTGACATCATAAATGGTTTAAAAAGTCTTGACAAATATTATTCTAACAGTGATCTTGTGAAAAAAGTGCTCAGATCTTTATCAAGATCATAGGAAGCAAAGGTCACTACAATTCAAGAAGCCAAAAATTTAAATACCATACCATTGGAGGAGCTACTTAGATCCCTCATGACTCATGAACTGACTATGAAGCAACACTCTGAGGAGGAGACTAGAAGAAAGAAGACTATCGCTCAAAAGTCGACAGCTCAAGAAGAAGAAGATACAAAAAAATCAGAGAACAGCAAGGAAGATGATGATTGGACCCTAATCATCAGAAAGTTTAGACACTTCATGAGAAGAAGGAGATAAGAAAGCAAGAGAAGACCACCAGCTAAGGGAGAGCTGAGTAAAGAAAAAAAAAAGAACAGCCCATCATTTGCTATGAGTGCAAGAAGTCAGACCACTTCAGATCAGAATATTCCCAGCTCAAGAAAGGTCAAAAGAAGTTTAAGAAGAAAAAGATTATGATGGCTATATGGAGCGACAGTGATGACTCTACCACAGATGAAGAATCTCATGAAGAAGCCAACTTGTGCCTTATGACACATGAAAATGAGGTAACCCTCGAAACTCAATAAATTTTTCTATGATGAACTGCTAGAAGCTTTCCATGAACTTTTGGATGATCTAAAAGAATTAAGAATAAAAATTAAAAATTAAAAATTAAAAAATCAAGTATTAACTAAAGAAAAAAAAATTGATAGCAAAAATAAAGAATTAGAATTAAAGATTCAATCTCTATTAAAAGAAAAAGATGAATTTTCAAGCTAAAATGAAACTCTTGTAAAAAAAATCAAAAACTAAAGGAAGAGATAACCAAGTTAAAACCTATAGTTGATAAATTTACATTAAGTTCAAATAAACTTCAAATGATCATTGATAGCCAAAAAGCTGTATATGATAAAGTCAGACTTGGCTATAACACTCTTAGAAAATAAAAATTTTTGAAAAATATTTTTGTCAATACATCCATAAGAAAATTATCAAATATTACTTATTTTAAATGTGGTAAAGTAAGGTATAAAATCTATTCATGTCTATCAAATAAATTTGATGATAGAAATATTAAAAAAATATGAATTCCAAAAGAAACTATTGTGACTAATCCCAAAGGACCCAAGTTAGCTTGGGTACCTAAGGTTAAAACTTGATTTCTTATGTGCAAGTGTGTTTGCATCCCAAGCAGCAAAATGAAAGTGGTATCTTGATAGTAGATGCTCAAGACACAGTGATGAATCTCAATTCATCACATTGGATGTCAAAAATAGAGGAATTGTCACCTTTGGAGATAATGATAAAAGAAAGATCATCGACATCGATAACATTGATATCACTCCCTCCACTTGCATTAAAAATATATTACTTATAGAAGGTCTTAAGCATAATCTTTTAAGTATTAGTCAATTATGTGATAAAGATTACAAAGTAATTTTTGAATCATCTATGTGCATTGTAACTAGTCCCTCTGATTTTAGCACTAGATTCATTGGACATAGGCATGGTAATGTATACATGGTTGATTTGGATAATCTCTTCTTACAAAATATGCAATATCTTGTGGCTATGAATGCTAAAATTAATAAAACTAGTTGGCTTTGACATCATAGGCTTGTACATATTAGTATGCACATACTTTCTAAAATCATTAAAAAAGATTTGATTTTTGATTTGCCAAAGATTAATTTTGATAAAAATAAAATTTGTTATGCATGTCAATTAGGTAAACAAACAAGAGTTTTCTTTAAATCTAAGAATATTATTTCAACTTCTAAACCTTTAGAACTCTTATATATGGACTTATTTGGTCCTATAAGAATAATTAGTCTAAGAGGTAAAAGATATGATTTTGTAATTATTGATGATTTTTTGTGTTTCACTTGGATTTTATTTTTAGCATCTAAGGATGAAGTATTTTCAGCATTCTCTAAGTTTTATCGAAAGATTTTGAATGAAAAAAATTTATCAATTATTTGTATTTGAAGTAATCATGGCACTGAATTTGAAAATAAAAATTTTGAAAAATTTTGTGATGCAAAAAGCATAGATCATAATTTTTTAGCACCTAGAATACTACAACAAAATGGAGTTATAGAAAGAAAAAATAGAATCTTAGAAGAAATGTTGCTCCTAGATTGATTTTGATGATTACAAAGCAGATTGAAGGGATACAAATAATTTTAAAATGAAAAAGTCCTTATGCTCTTCAAGGGCAAAATCATAATTTCACCAAAATCCTGATTTGATAGTACCATTTGGTAGAACAAATGATTTGAAATCTATTGGTGAAAATTTTATTGTGTTTGGACTTATATTTTTGAAGTTATGAAGGTTTGAAGTGCATGAGTCGACTCATGAGTCAACTCATGGCACTGTGAGCTGATTGGCACGCAAAAATTCTCCTTGGCACGCTAGTTTTCTGGCTTGGCACGACCTGTGAGTCGACTCATGAGTCGACCCACAAGGCATGAGTCGACTCATGAGTCGACCCCTGCTAATTTGAGCCAAGAATTTCCAGAAACGCATTCTCTGATTTTTGCAACAGAGGTCGACTCATGAGTCGACCCCTGAAGCATGAGTCGACTCATGAGTCGACCCCTGCGACGGAAAATATCAGCAACGGCTATTTTTTTGCCCGTTTTAATTACCTTTTATGCTTCCTAAAATTGCTCTAACGGCTCTTTATCTGCTTAAATTGTTTTCTCTTGCTTCTAATGTCATAAAATGCCTTAAATGGTGAAAGAAATTGCAGATTAAATAGCAGATCAAACGTGAAATCATAAATGAGAAAAAGAAGAGAGAGGATCTGAAATCTGCACGAAAAAGCCTGAGATCAATGAGATATTTGAGAGAAAAAGAAAAGAGGATCCAAAATCCACACGAGAGATTGTGAAAGAGATTCAAGAGCTTTCAAAGAGAGGATCTTTCAAGCCTATTGTTTCAACTTTGATCTAGAGATCGTTCAAAGCTTTCAAGAGATCTTCAATCAACGATCATCCTCTTCTCAAGTGTTCATTCAAGCGTTCATCCACCTTGAGAAAATTCAAAAAGGGTTTCTTCATTTGAGTAAAGTTTTTATTGTTATATTCGCTCATTTAAAGGAGCTGTTATTGTATTAATCTATGCTCAAAATTTTCTAACTCTTTGTGAGTTTTTGTTCTTGATTTTGGAGGATTTCCAAAACAAAGAAAGGTTGATCCGAACCTGAAATCGGAGTGTTTTGGGTTTACTTGTATCCGAAAAATAAGTGATCTAGCTTAGGATAGCTAGTGTCGGAGTTTCCGACGTTTTGTATTCAGGTTGAATACAAGCATAGTGGATTGAAATTCCCAAGTAGGAGCTTGGGGAGTGGATGTAGGTGCAAGGTTGGCACCGAACCACTATAAATCCTTGTGTTTGTGGTGTGCTTTATCGCTTTACCTTATTTCTTTATTATATCCTTGCAATTCTGCTTCAGGTAATTAATATTGAATTAAAATCTTTGTCTTGTTCATCATAAGTTATAAATTAAGTCTAAATTGTTAGAAACCCAATTCACCCCCCCTCTTGGGTTGCATAGCTGGGCAACAAGTGGTATCAGAGCCGGTTCTCTAGCCCTTCTTTGATCTAACAATCAAAGAGCCAAAGATCTATGGCAACCCATGTCGGTACTTCTCTAGCCGAGGGGCAATCTATAAACCGACCTCCACTTTTCAATGGGTCTAATTACACCTATTGGAAAGCTCGGATGAAGATATTCATACAAGCACTCGACTATGATATGTGGAGTATCATAGTGAACGGTCCTCACACACCCACCAAGATTATAGATAGTGAGGAGTCAACCAAATTCGAAAAAGAATGGGATGAGGTTGACAAGAAATTGGCACAATTAAATGCCAAAGCCATTAATGTTCTTTATTGTGCACTAGATGCTAGTGAATTCAATCGCATTTCTACTTGTGCATCTGCTAAAGAAATATGGGATAGGTTAGAAGTAACCCATGAGGGAACAAATCAAGTAAAAGAGTCTAAAATAAGCATGCTTGTACATAAATATGAATTGTTCAAAATAGAGCATGATGAGTCCATAACTGCCATGTTTACTCATTTTACTGATATAATTAATGGTTTGAAGAGTCTTGGCAAATCTTATACTAACAGTGAACTTGTAAGGAAGATTCTCAGGTCACTGCCAAGAACTTGGGAAGCCAAGGTGACTGCCATCCAAGAAGCAAAGGACTTGAACACTCTACCTCTAGAAGAGCTTCTTGGATCCTTGATGACTCATGAACTTAGCATGAAGCAACATCAAGAGGATGAAGTCAAAAAGAAAAGAACCATTGCCCTCAAATCCACAACTTCGTCTGATTATGAAATGGATGAATCTGAAGATGAAGAACATGATGAAGAGATGGCACTCATCACCCGAAAATTTAAGAAGTTTCTAAGAAAAAAGAAACAGGGGATGAGAAAGAAATTCACAAAAGGGGAACAAAGCAAAGAAAAAGAGAAAGATCAACCCCTTACATGCTACGAGTGCAAGAAGCCAGGACATTTCAGATCCGAATGTCCACAATTGAAGAAAGGTCCCAAAAAGTTCAAAAAGAAGGCAATGATGGCGACTTGGAGTGCGAGTGATGACTCAAGCTTCGACGAGGAAACCTCAACAGAACAAGTCAATCTGTGCCTGATGGCACATGAAAATGAGGTAACTTCTGAATCCACTAGTGAATTCACATTTGAAGAATTGCATGAAGCATTCTATGACTCAATTGATGAATTAAAGAAACTAGGGAAGAAAAACAAAGAACTGAAATTAGAAAATCAGTCCTTAGTGAAACAAGCTGAAATTCTTTCAATTGAAAAACTCACCTTGAGTCAAGAAAATCAAAACTTAAAGGATGAAATTAACAAGCTGAAATCTATAGTAGATAAGTTCACCTTAAGTTCAAACAAACTAAATATGATCCTTGAAAATCAGAAAGCTATATATGATAAGGCTGGACTTGGCTATAAACCTCTGAAGAAACAAAAGTTTCTGAAGGATATTTATGTAAATTATTCAGATAACAAGTCTACAAATATTACTTGTTTCAAATGTGGTAGAATAGGACATAAATCATACACATGCCTCAAATCTACAAATACAACTATAAAGAAAATATGGGTTCCAAAAGGAACCATTCTGACTAACCCAAAAGGACCCAAGAAAGCTTGGGTACCTAAGACAGAGACTTGACCTTTGCTTGCAGGTGTGTCTAGCATCCCAAGAAGGAAACAGGAAATGGTATCTTGACAGTGGATGCTCGAGACACATGACTGGTGATGAATCACAATTCATCACGCTTGATGCTAAGGATGGAGGGATGGTCACCTTTGGAGATAATGGCAAAGGAAAGATCATCGGGATAGGTAACATTGGTATCACTCCCTCCAAATACATTGAGAATGTTTTATTAGTTAAAGGTTTAAAGCATAACTTACTTAGCATTAGTCAATTCTGTGATAAAGGGTATAAAGTAGTTTTTGAATCATCTGTTTGCATTGTGACTAGTCCTATTAACGATGGCATTAAATTTATAGGACATAGGCATGGCAATGTTTATATGATAGATTTAAATGACTTAGCCAAATTAGACATGCAATGCCTAGTATCCTTGAATGCTAAAATCAATGAGACTAGTTGGCTGTGGCATCGTAGACTTGCACATATTAGCATGCATTCTCTTTCAAAATTAATTAAAAAGAATTTAGTTCTCGGTTTGCCAAAACTGAATTTTGAAAAGGATAGAATTTGTGATGCATGCCAATTAGGTAAACAAACTAGAGTATCATTTAAATCCAAAAATACTATTTCAACTTCTAGACCATTAGAGCTCTTACATATGGACTTATTTGGACCAACAAGAACCACCAGTCTAGGAGGAAAAAGATATGGCTTTGTAATTATAGATGATTACTCTCGTTTTACTTGGGTTTTCTTTTTGGCTCACAAGAATGAAACTTTTCATATTTTCACTAAATTTCATTGAAAAGTTTCTAATGAAAAAGGGTTTTCAATTCAAAATATTAGAAGTGATCATGGAACTGAATTTGAAAATCAAGATTTTGAAAATTTTTGTGATGAAAATGGAATTGGCCATAACTTCTCTGTTCCTAGGACACCCCAACAAAATGAGATAGTTGAAAGGAAAAACAGAACCTTAGAAGAAATGGCCCGTACCATGCTTTGTGAAAGCAACCTTCCAAGATATTTTTGGGCGGAAGCGATTAACACAGCATGTTACATTTTAAATCGTGCTTTAATTAGACAATTTTTAAAGAAAACTCCCTATGAACTTTGGAAAGGAAGAAAACCAAATATTGTATATTTTCATGTTTTTGGTTGTCGATGTTTTGTATTAAATAATGGCAAAGAAAAACTTGGTAAATTTGATGCAAAATCAGATGAAGCAATCTTTCTAGGTTACTCCTCCACTAGTAAAGCATTTAGAGTTTTCAACAAAAGAACTTTAGTAGTTGAGGAGTCCATACATGTTGTTTTTGATGAATCTAACGATCTTCCTTCAAGAAAGAATGAGGGTGTTGATGATGCAGAGCCACTAATAGAAGGTATGAAGGAGATCACTCTGAAAGACTCAGCAACTTCAGAAGACAAGGATCAAGAAGATAAACAAGATGAGAGAAGTGAAGAAATTCAAGAACAACCTCAAGGTACAAATGACCTACCCAAGGAATGGAGGTATGTTCACAACCACCCTAAGGAGTTAATTATTGGTGACCCTATGCATGGGGTAAAAACCCGTTCTTCACTTAGAGATGTAGTAAATCATTGTGCTTTTGTATCTCATCTTGAACCTAAGACTTTTGAAGAAGCTGAAAATGATCATAATTGGATTAATGCTATGCAAGAGGAACTTAATCAATTTGAAAGAAATAATGTTTGGACCTTAGTATCAAGACCTAAAGATTATTCAATAATTGGCACAAAATGGGTCTTTAGAAACAAATTAGATGAGCATGGAAATGTAATTAGAAATAAAGCAAGACTGGTTGCTAAGGGATATAATCAAGAAGAAGGAATTGATTTTGATGAAACCTTTGCACCTGTTGCTAGATTAGAAGCTATTAGACTTCTACTTGCATATGCTTGCTTTATGAATTTTAAGTTATTTCAAATGGATGTTAAAAGTGTATTTTTAAATGGATATATCTCTGAAGAAGTATATGTAGAACAACCCCCTGAATTTAAAAATCATGCTTTTCCTAATCATGTCTTTAGATTAAATAAAGCTTTATATGGATTAAAACAAGCACCTAGAGCATGGTATGAAAGGCTAAGCAAATTTCTACTAAATAATGGTTTTTCAAGAGGCAATGTAGATACAACCCTATTTATTAAAAGAAATCAAAATGATATGCTAATTATACAAATTTATGTTGATGACATAATTTTTGGATCTACTAATGAATCCCTTTGTCAAGACTTCGCTAAGCTTATGCAGGGGGAGTTCGAGATGAGCATGATGGGAGAACTCACCTTCTTCCTCGGACTCCAAATCAAACAATCAAAAGAGAGAATCTCCATCACCCAAAGCAAGTACACCAAGGAACTACTCAAAAGATTTGGAATGGAGAACTGCAAACCAATTGGCACACCAATGAGTCCCTCATGTAAGCTTGACAAGGATGATGAAGGTAAAAGCGTAGACTTAAAATACTATAGAGGTATGATTGGCTCATTATTATATTTAACTGTAAGTAGGCCTGATATAATATTTAGTGTTTGCTTATGTGCTAGATATCAATCTAATCCTAAAGAATCTCATTTGAATGCTGTTAAAAGAATCCTTAGATACTTAAATGGTACTCAAACTCTAGGGTTATGGTACTCTAAGGACTCACAAATTAATTTATTAGGATATTCAGATGCTGATTTTGCTGGATGTAAATTAGATAGAAAAAGCACAAGTGGAACTTGCCAATTTCTTGGAGTTAACCTAATCTCATGGTTTAGCAAGAAACAAAATTCGGTGGCACTGTCTACGGCTGAGGCCGAATATATTGCAGCCGGAAGTTGTTGTGCTCAAATCTTGTGGATTAAGCAACAACTCGAAGACTTTGGAATCAAACTTAATGAAACACCAATAAGATGTGACAACACAAGTGCCATAAATCTATCTAAAAATCCAATTCAACACTCAAGATCCAAACATATTGAAATAAGACATCATTTCATAAGAGAACATGTTCAAAATAAAAATATAATTCTTAAATATGTTTGCACTAAGAATCAATTAGCTGATATCTTTACAAAGACCCTTAGTGAGGATAGATTCTGTGAAATTAGAAGAAATCTAGGAATTCTAGATCCATTTGCCTAAAATTTCTTAATTTCCAAAGAATTGATTAGAGCTCAATTTTCAACATCTATCCTGGTCCCAAAAGCTCAAATTTATCATTCTAAGAACTTATCATTGAGCAAAATTCCTTCACTCAAAATTTCAAATTTTTTTGGAATTTATTCACATTTTTCCTGATTTTCTGAACTTCATGAGTCGACCCCCATGAGTCGACTCAATGGCAAACTTGTAAATCCCACCAACTTTCAACGGGTTCATTGTTTTTATAAGGGTTACTATTTGTGAGACGACTCATCTTCCCATCGTTCTTCTTCCAAAAGCCGTCTTCTCCAACTCTTCTTACTCCAAATCCAAGGATTAATTTCGAGGCAATTCTCCCTCTCCACCAAAAATCGCCTCCTTCAAAAGGATTTTCTGTGCTTTCTCGCTTTGCTTGGCGCGGTTGGAACGTGCCTTAGCACTTTACCGATCTTCCAAAATCCACTTCTTTTCTCCACCAAAATCCTTCTTTACTCTCTCTTGTGATTTCTCCTCCACCTCATTCAAGTCTCATTGCCTGCTACTATATTGGATATGGCTCCAAAGATGAAACTTCCCCAAAGAAGAAAATCAATCCGTGAACCTGAAGAAATTGTCAGAAAGAAAAGGCAAGCCGCTCAATCTTCAACTGCTCCCACTCCAGTTTCAGTACCTACTCAATGTCCCTCTCAATCCCTCCTAAGCCCCAGTAAGAATCCTCTTTCTGATAGAAAAGTAGAAACCGGGAAAAATATAGATTTTCGGTTCTTTGAGAAAGAAGGTTTTACTTTTGCTACCAAAATTAAAAACCAAGGATGGAAACTCTACTGCTCCCTTAAGGAAGTCACCTATGTTGACCTAGTTAGAGAATTCTACCAGAATCTACATTATGGAAACGGGTCAGTGACTTCAACTGTAAAGGGAATTGATATCTGCCTGGATTCTAGGATATTGGGAGAAATACTTCAGTTGCCTAGTGAAGGATATTCATATATGGAACTCCCAATTAAAGAAGAGGGGATCAGAATTATTTTAGGAGAAACTTATTCAGGAAATTTAAACAAATTGGAAGCAAAGTTTTTGTCCATTGAGATGAGGGTCCTGCATCAGATAGTTTCAAAGCTCTTCTTTCCTAGGAGTGGTAGACATGACTTACTTTCCAACAGAGATGTATGTGTCATATTTCATGTCATCACTCAGACCCCCCTGAACCTCCCTGCACTTATGATAGAGGCCATGAGAGAAACTTTGAACAGATCCAAGGCACACTTGCCTTATGGTATGGCCCTTACTAGAGTTTTTAGGAGGTTTGGAGTTAGCTGTGAGGGGGAGGCATCTACCAAACTCTCACATGTGGACACTTTCAACCAACACAGCCTGCACCGAATGGGAATTACAAAGACTGTTGGTGGTTGGATCAAGGGCTCTGAAGAAAGAACTGAGGATAGAGCTGAAATAAGAGCTGAGGACAGGGCTGAAGGCAGAGTAGAAGAAGAAGGTCCATCTTCTCCTGTACATGACTTCAGGGCAGCTTCACCAGATACCCAGTTCATTCCTGATACTGAGGCTGGCCCTTCAGAGTTTACTAGGATGCCCACACCAGTGTATCAGCCAGAGAGCAGAGCACCTCATTCAGAGTTCAGACTGGCTGACGATCAGATCGAGCATATTTCACAGCGTGTGGCTTCTTTGCTGTCTAGCCAGTGGGGTAGTACTTCTTTTGCACCTGGAGCCACCTCTTCTGATCAGACCATTACTCCCCACATCTCCACTGTGTTTCAGATGATTTCAGATCAGTCCATCAGGATACAGCAGCTTGAGGACACAGTCTGGAGATTTACTGGCAGAGTTCTTGACTTGCAGGGGCAAGTCCTTGCTTTGGCCCATCCCAAACCACAGGAGTCAATCATTGAGGTCACAGACCTCACTGTAGAGGCTGGTAGGCTCAGAGGAGCACTAGAAGGTGGATATGAATTACTGAGGAAAGAGATCCGAGGATCGAGTGAGCATGCTACCACTCAGTTCACTGCTCTACTTCAATCTGTTTCCAGAGCACTGAACGTACTTGATTCTATCAGACTCATGGTATCAGCCCTAGCATCTCAGCGTTCTCAGCCTCCCAGTTCATCTCGTTCTCTTGCTCGTGCCAGAGGCAGACGGGGTAGAGGACGCACTTCTGATCCATCAGCTTCTCATACCATATCTGATGACTCCGATCATTGACTTATCTTGATCATTACTAGATCCTAGGTGTTAGTATCTTGTTCTAGGATCTATACCTTGGGGTCATGTATTAACAATTAGCTGGTTGAATTTTATTTTTATGAACTATGTATTGAAACAATTATGATATTAATGGAATCATCTTTTACCTATATTTCTACCTTTTGTAATGATATTGATCATATTTTGGTTATATATATTCTCCTTGTTGAAATATTATCTTCTCTTTGTTGTTGTTTGCTGTTGATAATTGCTATATTAAGAAGGAGCAAACATCTGTGATATACTCTAAAAGGGGAGAAATTAAAGAATATTTCTGAAAAAGGAAAAGTTAACCATGTCTGATGATGTCAAAAAGGGGGAGAAAGTAAACAATTAAACAAAAAGCAAGCAACTCATTAAAAGCAAAACCCTAAATTATGAAAGAAAAAGGGGGAGAAATTAAACAAAAAGCAATTCAATTATTGAGAAATTAAACAAAAAGCAACCCATCAAAAGCAAAATTACAAATTATGAGAAATTAATTGAAGAATTTAAAGAACAATACCAAAAGTACAATGCTAAGTACAATGCAATTATGTAACTTTTAAATTACTTCTTTACATATGCTCTGATTTACTTTAAAAATTTAAATATGCTCTGATATATTTCAAAATTCAAACTTGCTCTGATACATCTTTTGAAATTTACCTTGATACATCTTAAGAAATTTAACTTACTCTGATACTCCCTAAAATTTCTTTTAACTTGCTCTGATACATTATAAAATTTGCTCTGATACAGTGTGAAATTTTCTCTGATACATTACAAAATTTGCTCTGATACAGTATGAAATTTTCTCTGATACATTACAAAATTTGCTCTGATACAGTGTGAAATTTTCTCTGATACATTATAAAATTTGCTCTGATACAGTGTGAAATTTTCTCTGATACATTGTAAAATCTTCTCTGATAATATTATAAAAATTATTTTTCTTGCTCTGATATATTGCAAAATTTATTTTTCTCTCTTGCTCTGATATATCTTAAACTCAAAATGATCTAATACTCTTTTCAAATCTTTATGAAAATGGACAAACTATTTTTGCATATGACCATTTATATCACATGCCAAAAGAATCATACTCTTTTCAAGTATATACACCTATAATGCATTCTTTTGAAATTAGTGATTCACATAAATATTTTTTTGTTCAAATGTTTTGTCATCATCAAAAAGGGGGAGATTGTTGCTCCTAGATTGATTTTGATGATTACAAAGCAGATTGAAGGGATACAAATAATTTTAAAATGAAAAAGTCCTTATGCTCTTCAAGGGCAAAATCATAATTTCACAAAAATCCTGATTTGATAGTACCATTTGGTAGAACAAATGATTTGAAATCTATTGGTGAAAATTTCATTGTGTTTGGACTTATATTTTTGAAGTTATGAAGGTTTGATGTGCATGAGTCGACTCATGAGTCAACTCATGGCACTGTGAGCTGATTGGCACGCAAAAATTCTCCTTGGCACGCTAGTTTTCTGGCTTGGCACGACCTGTGAGTCGACTCATGAGTCGACCCACAAGGTATGAGTCGACTCATGAGTCGACCCCTGCTAATTTGAGCCAAGAATTTTCAGAAACGCATTCTCTGGTTTTTGCAACAGAGGTCGACTCATGAGTCGACCCCTGAAGCATGAGTCGACTCATGAGTCGACCCCTGCGACGGAAAATGTCAGCAACGGCTATTTTTTTGCCCATTTTAATTACCTTTTATGCTTCCTAAAATTGCTCTAACGGCTCTTTATCTGCCTAAATTATTTTCTCTTGCTTCTAATGTCATAAAATGCCTTAAATGGTGAAAGAAATTGCAGATTAAATAGCAGATCAAACGTGAAATCATAAATGAGAAAAAGAAGAGAGAGGATCCGAAATCTGCACGAAAAAGCCTGAGATCAACGAGATATTTGAGAGAAAAAGAAAAGAGGATCCAAAATCCACACGAGAGATTGTGAAAGAGATTCAAGAGCTTTCAAAGAGAGGATCTTTCAAGCCTATTGTTTCAACTTTGATCTAGAGATTGTTCAAAGCTTTCAAGAGATCTTCAATCAACGATCATCCTCTTCTCAAGTGTTCATTCAAGCGTTCATCCACCTTGAGAAAATTCAAAAAGGGTTTCTTCATTTGAGTAAAGTTTTTATTGTTATATTCGCTCATTTAAAGGAGCTGTTATTGTATTAATCTGTGCTCAAAATTTTCTAACTCTTTGTGAGTTTTTGTTCTTGATTTTGGAGGATTTTCAAAACAAGAAAAGGTTGATCCGAACCTGAAATCGGAGTGTTTTGGGTTTACTTATACCCGAGAAATAAGTGATCTAGCTTGGGATAGCTAGTGTCGGAGTTTCCGATGTTTTGTATTCAGGTTGAATACAAGCATAGTGGATTGAAATTCTCAAGTAGGAGCTTGGGGAGTGGATGTGGGTGCAAGGTTGGCACCGAACCACTATAAATCCTTGTGTTTGTGGTGTGCTTTATCGCTTTACCTTATTTCTTTATTATATCCTTGCAATTCTGCTTCAGGTAATTAATATTGAATTAAAATCTTTGTCTTGTTCATCATAAGTTATAAATTAAGTCTAAATTGTTAGAAACCCAATTCACCCCCCCTCTTGGGTTGCATAGCTGGGCAACAAGAAATGGTCCATATCATACTATGTGAAAGCAAACTCCCAAAATATTTTTGGATAGAGGCAATTAACACAGCATATTATATTTTAAACTATGCTTTAATAAGATTAATTTTAAAGAAAACACCTTATGAACTATGAAAATGTAGAAAACCTAATATAGGCTATTTTCATATTTTCGATTACTGATGTTTTATTTTAAATAATGACAAAGATAGCTTAGATAAATTTGTTGCTAAATCTGATAAAGCTATCTTTCTTGGCTATTCTACTTCTAGCAAAGTCTTTAGAATATTTAATAAAAGAATACTAGTAGTGGAAGAGTCAATTCATGTAGTTTTTGATGAAACTAATAATCTTTCATCACGAAAGAAAGAGAGTACTGATGATGCAGGTATCATAGAAGATGGAATGCAAGAGCTCACCATTAATGACTCAGATAAGCGAATAAAGATCAATTGAATGAAAAATATGAGGATGAAAGCATCAATGATCAGAACATTCAAGAACAACCTCAAGATACAAGTAATCTTCCAAGAGAATGGAGGTATGTCCATAATCACCCCAAAAAATTAATAATTGATGATCTGATATAAGAAGTAAGAACTAGATCCTCTCTTAAAGATGTATATAATTATGTAGCTTTTGTTTCATATCTAGAATCTAAAATAATAGATGAAGCTAAAAAAGATCATAACTGGATAATTACCATGTAAGAAGAACTAAATCAATTTGAAAGAAACAATATATGGATACTAGTTGCTAGACCTAAAAATCATCCCATAATAGGAACTAAATGGGTATATAGGAATAAATTAGATGAAGATAGAAATGTAATAAGAAACAAAGCAAGATTAGTTGTTAAAGGATACAATCAATAAGAAGAAATTAATTTTGATGAAACATTTGCTTCTGTTGCTAGATTTGAAGCCATAAGAATGTTACTTGCTTTTACTTATTTTATAAATTTTAAATTATTTCAAATGGATATTAAGAGTACTTTTCTAAATAGTTATATAGTTGAAGAAGTATATATTGAACAATCTTCAGATTTTGAAAGTCATAAATTTTCAGATCATGTACTTAAGTTAAATAAAGCATTATATGATTTAAAATAAGCTCCTAGGACTTAGTATGAAAGATTAAATAAGTTTTTATTAAAAATAATTTTTCAAGAGAAAAAGTTGATACAACTCTATTTATAAAAAGAAAAGATAAAAAAATTCTAGTTATACAGATATATGTTGATGACATTATATTTGGGTCTACTAATGAAGATTTTTGTCGAGAGTTTGCCAAGCTCATGTAAGGAGAGTTTGAGATGAGCATGATGGGAGAACTCACCTTCTTTCTCGGACTCTAGATTAAGCAAATAAAGAAAAGGATCTCCATCATCCAAAGTAAGTACACAAGAGAACTATTAAAAAAATTTGGAATGGAGAGCTCAAAAATTGTAAATACAGCTATGACCTCTTCCTGTAAATTAAAAAAAATGAATATGATAAAAATATTGATTCAAAGCTCTATAGAGGCATGATAGGCTCTTTATTATATCTTACTGCTAGTAGATCTGATATAATGTTCAGTGTATGTATGTGTGCTCGATATCAGTCAAATCCTAAGGAATCTCACTTAAATACTGTTAAAAAAAAATTTAGATACTTAAAAGGAATACAAAATCTAGAACTTAATAGGTTACTCAGATGCAGATTATGCTGGATATAAACTAGATAGAAAAAATACTAGTGGAACTTGCTAATTTCTAGAAGTAAACTTAATCTCTTGGTTTAGCAAGAAGTAAAATTCATTAGCGTTGTCTACGGTCGAGGTCGAATATATTACAATCGAAAGTTACTTTGCTCAAATCCTATAGATTAAGCAATAACTCATAGATTTTGATATTGAACTTAAAAATATCCCCATAAGATGTGATAATACTAGTGTCATCAATTTGATCAAAAATCTAATCCAACACTCTAGGTCAAAACACATTGAAATTAGATATTATTTTATAAGAGAATATATTTAAAATAATGATATAATACTTGAATACATAAATACTGAAAAATAACTAGCTGATATTTTCATCAAAGTACTAAATAAAAATAAATTTTATAAAATTAGAAGGGAATTGGGCATCTTATACCTTTCTACTTGATCTTCAATCATAATTTCACTCTCAAAATTTTTTTAAAATTTTTTAACTTCATTATCTTAATTTTGGGAGCCATCTATCTTTTTTGAGATTTTTTTTAAGATAATTAAAAATCATCAGTGCTATTCAGATATTTTTTTGAATTTTTTTTCGTTGAAATACTCAATCAAAAATAATATCAAAATTTATCTAGACTTCTTATGATCATCTCAACCCGATATGACCTATTTCAAAATTTTTCTCTTAATTTTTTTTTATTTTTAAATCTTTTTCTCATTGTCTGAACTTTTTTCTGGATGGGATGACCTATATGGGATGTCCCAATTGATCGGGCAAACAAATTTCATGCGAACCGATCTGTTTAAACTCCTCTCTTAAAAGCTAAGTGGGGCGACTCAATTACTATGCTTCTTTTTCTTATCCCAAACCAAAAACTCTTCCTCTAACTCTCCACTGACCATAAATCCATCCTGTTAACTGCCCAAAATCTTGGATCTCCATCTCAAACCCTAGAGCAAACTCTCTCTCTCTCTCGGCATACCCTCTTGCTCTCCATCAAAATCTCAAGCCCTAACTTGCAAAATCCATGACAATCAATCCGAAACCCTCTTCTCCTCTTCATTTCCTTCCATCTCTCATCCCTCTCTACCCTCTTGATCAATTTTCCTCCTCTCCTTGGGATAATGGCCCCCAAAATGAGATTGCCGTAGAGAAGGAAGTCTGTAAGGTCTTTGGAGGCTGAGGAACGGAGGAAGAAGGCAGCTCAAGCACCAACCCAAGCTTCTCAACCAATTACACCAAGTAAGATCCCTCTATCTGCAAGAAAAATAGCTTTGGAAAGAAATATGGATTTTTGATTTTTGAGGAGTGATGGTTTTTCAATTGGAGAGAAATTAATTAAGCAAGGATGGAGATTTTTCCTAAATTTATCTGAGCTAGTTTATATTGATCTTGTTAAAAAATTTTACTCAAATTTAGTCTTCTTTGATGGTGTTTTGATGTCTACTGTGAAGGAAATCCAAATCATTTTGAATGCACCTAGACTAGGTAGACTCCTTCAGATGTCTTATGAGGGTAGTTGCCTAGATGAGCTACCTAAAAAGGAAACTAGACTTAGGACTATCCTTGGAAGAGAAGATGTGGAGGGATTTTTGAAGATTGAGGCCAAGGATCTGAGTGTGGAGATGAGGTTGCTCCACCACATAGTGTCTAATATTTTCTTTCCCAAAAGAAAAAGATATAATTTGATGACTGGTAGAGATATCTGTTTGATGCATCATGTTATTTCTGTGACTCCCCTGAACCTATCTTTCCTGATGATTGATGCCATGAGGGAAGCCTTGAACATATCCAAAGCTCCCTTGCCATATGGCATGGCTCTCACGGTGATTTTTAGGGAGTCTGGAATGAGTTTTGAGAGAGAGATTGTTTGTAGACTGTCATACACCGACACCTACAACAACCACTCCCTTCGATGCATGGGGTTTGTCAGAGTAGATGGCCGTTGGGCCAAGGGCCGTGCAGCTGCAGTTGAGGAGGATGATGAGGAGGAGGAGCATGCTGAGGGGGAGGGTCCTCTCTACCTGTGCCTAGGCAGAGCCTAGTTGATCACCCTGTATCGGAGCCTGAGGCAGGACCCTTAGTCAGGGTACCCCCATCGTCGAGCCGTACCATGCCATCTTTTAGCTTAAGGAATGATGATATGGGACTGTTGGCTAAGAGAGCAGTAGAGATTCTATCTGTTCAGTAGTAGCAATTTTAGGATCAGGTTCTTCAGTAGCTTCACCAGTTTCAACAGTATCAGGAGCAGATTCTCTAGCAAGTGCAGCAGCAGCAACAGTATCATCAGGCTCCATCAAGTTTTTTCTTTGATCCTTCCTCGAACTTTTTGTCGTGCCACACATATCTTCATTGATGGAGCTCTTGTTTGATCGAGTACTAAACTGGAGAGTGTGGAAAGCTCCCTACTCAGGTTCAGTGGTAGAATTTTAGATATTGAGAGGGAGATCAGATGAATTTTAGTTTCTCTATTAGGAGGAGCGAGCACTTCGACCACCACTTCACCTCAGCTGGATGATTTAGCTCGAGAGATAGAGAGACTCCATAGCCAGCTTCATTCTTCTCTTGAGCTGATTCGGACAAACATCAGAGACTCTAAAAACTTCGTATCTGCTGATCTAGATGGACTTTGACTTACAGTGAGGGAGATCTTATCTCAGCTTGATGCCATTAGGACTCAACTTCAGTCTAGGCCCTCCATATTCAGTGAGCCAGACTTTGTCCAGTCCATTGCTTTTCATCCTCAGACATCTTCCTCTCGGATCAGACCTTTCGATCGAGGATGTGGCTGATCATATTTCATCGATCTTGATCTTGAGCTCAATGCCCATTCTCACTGATTTCATCATTTTGTATTAGGTTACTTAGTTGTATTTTGTAGATTGGATGTATGAGAGCTTTATGCTCATGGACATGTATTATGACTTTTGTAACCTCTCTTTTTGTTGTAATTAATGAATGAGGTTATTATCATGGCTCACTTCTTTTTTTTTTGGATGAATGAATGAATGAATAACTGTTATTCTTAAATGAATGCACTATTATTCTGATACCTTACATAGAACCATGAAAAATCTTACTCCTTTTACTTCATTTTTTTGATGATATCGAAAAAGAGAAGAAAGTAGTGTATTGTCTATCTGAATATTATCTATCTAAACTTTTTAAATTTATTTTGCTCTTTTAAATTTTTTATTTTGAGACAGTATTTTGCACTGATACGTCGATTTTTTTTACTCTGATACATCTGTTTTTACCTTCATTTGATACTTTTTGAAAAATACTCTGATACATCCATTTTTCTTGAGTGCTCTAATAATTTTATTTTTATATTGATATCAAAATATCTCGATACATCCACTTTTGATTTTACTAAATGCTCCAAATTCTTCTCTTTTAATTATTGTTCTAATGGTTTCATTCTTGCTTTGATATCAAAATGAGAAAAAGGAAAAGAAACATTCCTTTTACATTTATTGCTCTGATACTAAAAATAAGGACTTTTATGAACCATCTTTGCTTCAATAAGAAAATTTTATAATTTGATCATTTTTTATATAAAAAAGGGGAAGATCTTTTTCAAATGATCAAAATAATTATTGTTATCTATTTCATATAAGAAAGGAGAGGATTTTGGCTGATTAAAAATAATCTTCAGAAAAACTATGATACCTTCTCAAATGAGTTTCAGCAAAATAAATTGAAATATTAAAATTACTAAAAATATGTATCTCATGATTTTTTATATTTAATCTTTGGCATATTCCTATAAGTGCTTCACAAACCTAAATTTTTTGAGCTTTAAGGACTTATTTTATGAACACTCAAATATTTTGTCATCATCAAAAAGGGAGAGATTGTTGCTCCAAGAATTGATTTTGATGATCACAAACCGTTTGAGGAGACTACTAATGTATTTCTTATCTTTGAAGAATATTCTTGTATTGTTTCAAGTAGTCCAAAAGATTGAGTTTGAAAAGTTTTATCATGTATGTCAAAGTTGAAATTTCTGTAAGTTGGAAAAATTTTTTGAGACCTTTTGAGAGTGTCTAATTGATTTGAAGCTATTTGAGAATGTTTGAAAGTATTTTAGTAAGTTTTGAACCTTAAATATATGAAAAACTGGGTTGACACAAAATAGAGCGACCCATCTAGGTCATCCCTTTTCATTGAGTAGCCGACACGCACTATTTTGGCTTATGGCACGTAGTGGGATGACCCACCTGAGACGATCCCTGAGACCCTAAGACCAAAATAGAAAGTTTGATTTTCAGACTGGCCAAATGAGGCAGCTCATGGGACTTCCTAGTCACAGTGGGACGACCTATATGGGACGATCCATTCTGGGTGAGCTTCGTAACGGCTAGTTTTCAGTCTATTTTTTGTGCATTTAATGTGTATTAAACACTCTCCAATGGCTTTAAACTGACACTAAAATATTTTCAAATGTAAATGATGATTATAAATGCTCTCTTGAAGTGAAAAATCATAAGTTTGCAAGCATTCAAAGCTCACATCTGTGAAAATCTTAAAAATTTCTAAAAGAGAGAAAAAGAAGCATTCAATCAGCTCACTAACCACTCTCCAGTTGCAATCAAGTGTGTCATTCATTGAGGGTATTCAGCAAAAACTTTTTTCTCTTAAGTATTATATTTCTATTACATTTATTGTGTTCATTTAAGAAAATTTTGTGCTGAAATTTTTGTACCCTATTTTTTCTGACATTGTATTTTGAGTTTTTGAGTTTTGGGGGGTTTCAAAATTCGGTTGGATTGATTCAAACTTTGAATCGGATTGTTGAAGGTTGGCTTGTACCTGAAAAATAAATATTCTTGCTTGGATAGCAAGGGTTGGAGTTGTCCGATGTGTTGTAACTTTGAAATCTGTTTAGTGGATTGAATTTTCAAGTAAAAACTTGGAGAGTGGATGTAGGTGCAAGGTTGGCACCGAATTATTATAAATTTTTGATGTTTATTGTGCTTGCATCTCTTTACTTGCTTTTTATGTTCAATACTTGTTTATCTCTCATTTGTGTTTGATTTTATTTTTATTGCAAATCAACTCATTCCACTCAACACCTTAGCACATTATTTAAGTGCACTAATCTTGAAAATTTTAAAAAGACCCAATTCACCCCTCCTCTTGGGCTCCATATCTAGGCAACAGTGTCCTCCTATGATCAGTATTGTTTTATATTATTTTTAATTTATATGTTTTCATTATTTTGTAAATAATTAGTTTGCTAACTTAATTTTTTAATCTATTGCATGTCTGTGATATGGCTTGGCATTTGGAGTTTTATTTTGTATGGATGTATATATTTTTATACAACATTTTATGTGGTCGTATATATACTTGTTTTGCTATACGTATGGTTATAAAAATGAACACAATATTTTGATATATGATATATATATATATATATATTGTGTCATTGTTAAAGTGAAATGAATTTGATTCTGACATATGTGTGAATGAAGAAGGTAGGGTACATATTATATATATTTATTTATCTATAGTTTTACAAAAAAAATAATAAAAAATTATCATGAAAGCAATCAATTTTTTTTTTATTAAAAAGATAATTAGCGATGCAAGATAAGCATAGGTAAATCTGTTTAGCGATGCTAATTAGCATCGGTAAATATTCCGTAGCATCATCAAAAGGCATGCCGGGATGCCTGGTGTGCCACCATTAGCGATGCTATAGAATATTTACTGACACTAATTTGCGTCGCTAAATGGCGACGAAAAATTAGCGTAGGTAAAAAACTTTGGTGACACAAATTATCATCGAAAAATATTCTATAGTGTCGCTAAAGGGCGTGTCAGGATGCCGGGTGTGCCACCATTAGCGATGTTTTGGAACAGTTACCGATGCTAATTAGTATCGCTGTTTTGCCTACGCTTGTTTTGTGTTGCCAAACAGGGATATTAGCGACGTAAATTAAGCATAGGCAAAGACCTTTGATGACACAAAACCCTATCACACCCCGACTTCCAGTATGTCCTTTGGCGATGCTATTTAACATTTACCGACGTTTAATTGGCATCGCTAATAGATTTTTCCGATGTAAAATTAGCTTCGCAAAAAATAGTTTTGGCAATGCTTAATAAGCATAGGTAAACTGAAACTTTTTTTGACACAATTTTTGCATCGCTAAATATATATTTGTCGATATTTTTTAAGCATAAGTAAATTAACTATTTTTGATATTAATTTTGCATCGCTAAAAATTATCGATGCTTTCTGTTGCATAGGTAAAAGGAACCAACGATGCTTTCTATAAGCGTCGGTAAAAACTAATATTTGCCGATGGAAAATATTAAGCATTGGTAAATGAAATCAACAACCTCCCCATTTGCCGACACTTTTTACATCAGTAGTTATTTTTTGTGACGTTTTTTTAAGATTTAGCTATATTTTTTTTGTGTAGCTAATTATCTTATTTCTTGTAGTGTCAATCGGGGTTTGCCTTGCTTATGTTAGCTAGAAGTTTTGCCATGTGGCTTAGCTGTTTGGTGGTTTTGCCAACTGATGTCTAAGTGGAACTCATGGCACACTGACTCTTATTATTTTTTCACTAGGATGCCTGAAAAAGTAGAAAAGGCATATACCACTTTCTCTGGGAGCCTTGTAGTAAAATGGAGTGCCTTTCTAGTGTTGGGAAATATAACCTGTTTGAATCCTTGCCCTGATATGGCTCGAGAAAATATTTGGATGTCCACTCGCATGCATTCACACTGTATAAGAAACACATGCTTTTGCATCTAAATAATATCTTCTTGCAGATGGCAAATATGTGGGCCTCATGAGCTCCATTTATCTGCAAGCAGCAAGATTTGGGGTCCAAGACTGTTATCCTTAAATTACTTCTCCCATGATGCAAAAAGAAAAAATGGATATGAATGTTATATGTTTTTGTTCGTTGACCACGTCTAGTTTATATGCATGTATGTTGGTTATCCATGTAACAAGCTGACATACATTGTGCCGTTGAATATTTTAAGGCATTATAGTCTCCTATCATTTGAATATTGGGTTTATATTTTCTATCTGTTCCAACAGACACTAGATGCACACTGTAGGCCTTCTGCGATAGCCTTCAGCAAATATGTATATGCTTTGTTCCATTGGCAGAGCTCAAATACATGCTTTGGATTTTGTTCCACTATATACCTACTTGTCAATTAATTTCCTCTTCGGTGGAGCTGTAATGGCTGTTTATCTTTTCTGTCTTTATTAGTATATATTTTTCCTCATTGGCTATTGCATCAGGATGCTTACTAATTAATGATAATATTGATATTCACAATCCTTAGAACAAAGGGCTGTGCGTAGACCTACTCTATTGGCTGATGTTTGGGACATGCCTGAAGGAAAACAATTGTTATAAAGTTTAATGATCACGGGCAACCTATTGATGAAAAAGGGCAAGTGCTAGTTAGTTTCTTAGGTATCATGGCAAGGGATGCTATACCAACTCCTTTGAATTTTAGCGATTGGAGAATCTTTTCAGAGGAGGAAAAAAGCAAACTACTGGCATTTGTGAAGATAAAATGGTTACTCATATTTATTTTTTTATTATTAAACTATTATGAGTTGTATGGACTCTGCATTTCATAATTTATTTTTATTTTTTTTATCTTTTTGCATTGTAGACAAAGTTTACTATTCTATGAATTGGTGATAATTGGATACTTAAGTCCATATCAAAAAAGTGGAGGGATCACAAAAGTAATTTAAAGGCTAAGTACACAGAAAAATATAGAACTCTGCAGGAGCTACGTTTGAAAAGATCTGACCGTATACCAAGAGATCAATAGAACACTTTGGTCAGTTACTGACAATCAGAAAAAAGAAAAGTATAATTCTTATCTCATTTCTACTCAAGTACTTATGAATATTATTTCTTCTTTTCTTTTTTAGTTATACTTTTATTATTTTTTAATCATAGAAATATAGTCACATAAATAGAAGTAACCATGCAAAGCAAAAGATGTTTCACATTGTAGGATCAAAGAGTTTTGCACGTTTGACGGTGGAAAAGGTATATTTTAATTGAATACTACATACATTAATATACAATGTCAATTATTCATTACTCTTCATGATTGATTAGGCAAAAGATAGTATGGAGTCCTCACATGCAGAAATATTTATAGAAATACATAAGCAGCGAAAAGATGGGAGATCAATTAATAGTGAGTCAGCCCAAAAGATTGTGAGTATATATATATATATATGACCCTTCAATATAGAGTATTTTTGTACAATATTTTTTTTTAATTTATTTCTTTCAAATTGAATTGCTTCTTTTCTATAAATAGGAGATGATGCAGGAAAAACTAAGCAACAATCAACATAATAATGAAGAATCTTGAGACAGCATTGCTTGGGATGGTCATATATACTCACAAGTGTTGGGGGCAGAAAGAGCTAGTCAAATACATGGTTTAGGACTTGGTCCAACTCCCTCTAACATGTGGGGTAAAGATGTGGGAGTTTCTTCAAATAGCATGCCATCAGAGGAAAGAGTTCAGATACATAAGTTGTAAGAAGATATAAAAGTGATGCAACAACTTCATATTAAGGAGATGAATGTCATGAAACAAAAGCAAAAAAACTAGAAGCTGAGTTTGCTTTTATGAGATTATTTATGAGTAGGTTCATGCATCCTGAAGACTTGCCTTCAAGTTCAAATGACACAACAAATAAACAGGTAATATTTTTTTTGTAATTTTATATTATTTCTTGGATTAATGATAATCAAGTAAAATGATTTTTTTTTTACTTTTTAAGTAGGTTTCAGATGCTTCTAGTACTTGTGGGAATACACAATGGATTCATAGACAATGCAACACCACTCTTTTTCCTTTCGTATCTCAACCTCCAAGTCAAGATAAAGTATTATATTTTATAAGTAATACTATAAAATGCTTTATGGTGGCTGGTTTAAGAACTTGCTTTGTGATGATTATATTAGTTTGGCAACTTGCTATGAGGTAGTTGATTTTAGAGTTTGCTTTATGGTGGCTGCCTTAAGAACTTAGTTTATGTTGGCTGGTTTAAGAACTTGGGATATGATGGCTGGTTTGATTTAGATTATGGTGGCTAGTTTGGTTTGGATTATGATGGCTAGTTTGGTTTGATAATATCTTTTATGGTGGCTGGTTTTAAAACTTGGATTATGGTTAGTTTGACAAATTGTTGATTAATGGATATAGATAGTTTACTGCTTCTTGATTGATTATAGTGTCATTTAGACATTTTTTTACATATTTTCTTATCAGTGCCTCCATCTATCTCCTTTTATTGTTTATTTTCAAGCATGGGAGAAAAATTATAAAGAAACCAAAGATTGTAGATTCTTTCATTATTTTGAATATAAAAGTCGAAGGCCTGAAGTTGGTATCTACTCTTGAGTCTTTTAAATAGAAGACTTCATTTTAATATTTGATTACTCAAGTTTGGTATGATATACTTTATTGATGATTACATGTAGTCAATAAATCTGTTTATCTTAGTATTAACTTATTTTTATTTACTATTTCATTTAGGTCGTACTTTTTAAATGAAGAAAGTATCAAAACGATCGGAATGTTGGACAACTGTGGAAGTTTCAAGTTTGAATAATGAGGGATCCTTGGTCTTTTCTTTGTTGGAATTAATATTAAGATAATCTTTCATTGTTAGATGTTAGGATGAACAATATCTTTCATTGTTAAATGTTATAAATGAACAATATGTAATCTTTTAGTGGGTACGTCAATTATTGCTATACTTATGTATGCTTTCTTTTGGATACTTATCTTATTTTCAATATTATATAACTGACTTATGAACCAATGCTTGGATCATTTCAAATGAATGAAAGTAATTATGTTTTATGTGGGAGCAAATGTAATTTTAGTAGCAATTAAATTTTAGGTATGAAGAACTTTTTTGTGACAATTATACAGCATACAAATGGTTCGGAGTTGCTCTCTTTCATGACAATACTAGTTACTGCAAAATATAGAATTATGGTTTTAGCGGCAATTGTTGCAGTTGCAAAAGCTTAGATATAGAGGCAATACTCACAGGTTTTAATGGCATAAACATTTGCCAGTTTAAGACTTAAAATTTTTTTTTCGATGATTATAATTATCACAATATATGTTGTAACCATTGGTTGGCTCATCCTATCACAACATTAACAAATGTCGGCTTAAAATTTGAAAAAAAAAATTTCGATGTTGCAATTACAGTAAAAGTTGTTCCAACCCTTATCTACCCAATGTGCTATTATGGTAAAAATAAATACCACAAACATTTACTACCAAAAGTGCTGACCATTTTTGGCAATTAAATGCCTTTACTGATACTATCATTAATCATCAGTAAAATCTTTTCTGATGCTGCCTTAGGTGGT